>NC_070581.1:1430263-1730263 GCF_027409825.1 Scomber japonicus
AGAACATATTTACTGAACACCAACACTGTTTTTTTTTTTTATTGGATCGAGGTTTCCAAATCATGATTTATTTAGATCAGATATTTGACTGGTTTTGGTCCCAATAAATAAAAGCAGAACATAATCATGAGTAAAGAGTTAACTTAACAGACTATTTTGAACTTTCAGAATCTTTCCCACTGAAACCATGACAGCCTCAGAAACCTCAGCCAGAGCCAGGCTCCATCTCTGCTGGGGGGGGGGGGGGGGGGGGGGGTCAGAGAGGTTGCTGATACCAGAGTTTGCTCCAATGGAAGCCCCCATCCACCACCCCCCCCCCCCATCATCATGTGACCAGTGTGGGGTGACTGTCAGTGGACAACAGAGCCAGAAGCTTTAACCAAAAAATGAAAAACACAGCAAATGTACACACAAGTGAACCCAGAGAGAGAGAGAGTGTCACATGGAAACCTGCTGCACTGTGCAATCCCTCCTACTTCCCTTTTTCTCAGTACAGCCATGGTGAGCGATGTGTCGCCTCCCAGCCACAACAACCCTGCAGACTGTCAGTCTGAACTCGCACCGCAGAGCCGTGGCAGAAACATAGACTTCTGGTTTCAACACCACACCAGTTTCCTGTGGCGCCTCCGCCCTGCTGTCGGAAGCCTCTTAAACACTCTTGACACAACAGTCCCCGAATGTCTGCAATTTCTTGTCCCAGACTTGTCTATCACGATACTTAAAAAACATGCAGCGTCCTTGACTATCCGGATGTTGATTTGACTCTCCGGAAGCATTTTGGATTGTTGAAGTATAGCTTTTTTTTGTCTTTTATAATGATTAAACTGACCATATAGGGCTGGTATCTCTGATCTGTCAGTCAGATGTTTTAATGATAAGTCTGGTTCCAGACAGCATGGGGCCTAAAGAGAAGGAACCACAGCATCACACACACGTTTTAAACAGCAATTCTCAAGTTAGTCAAACGGAAATGAAGATGTAATGAGAACCCTAATGTACTCTGATGAGTGCAGTGATAGAAATGGAGAAAATATCGATGTTTTTAGGTATTTTTCACCTTTGACGGACAGTTGATAGATATGCAGACAGGAAGCAGGGGGAGATAGAAGGGCATTCAACATGTTCTGTAACTGTACAGCTATCAAAGCACCCTGAATAAAAGAGAAAAGAGTTAAATACTGATCATGTCAATAGCGGTTAAAGGAAGTTTCTGTCCACCACTGAACTCCAGACCTTCCTGTCTCAGTTCCAGCCCTCCTCCCTTCCCACTGGAAAGCATGAGAAGTGAAGCCTCTCACTCTCTCCACTCTCTCTCTTTCTCCTACGTCTGCGTCTTTCACTCGGCTCAGCCTCTCTCCCAGAGTTCAACAGTGGAACAAAATGTCCGGGCTCCGGAGTGGAAAGCGCCAGTATGTGCTGGCCAGCCCGCTTGATTTTGAGGCTGCCCAGCACACCCTGCGCTCAAACCAAAAGGGCCTCTTTGTGCTCTGCCCTCACAAAGATATACCCAGAGCAGCAAAAAAAAAAAAACACCTCTGAAAACAAAACCAACAGCAGTGTCCTGTCCGGGGGGGGGGGGGGTAGGGGAGGGGGTAAGAGGTGAGGAGTGGGGGGGGGGGGGGGGGTTGCCTGCAGTCCTACACGCAGCGTCCAAGTGGAGGAGCTGCCAGAATCGGAGGTTACAAATAAAACCTGGTGAATAAGCCGGAGAAAAACAGAGGAAGGAAGTTTTCCATTTGAGCTGAAAAGAAGCCCACGTGGTCTGCTTCCCCTCGTTCCTCTTCCCTCTGTCATGAGCCATGATAGCTGTGGAAATGCTGTTTGTCTCTGCAAACATTTTACAGTCAGCCCATGCTCACATCTCAGACAGAGACATAATAATCCACTTACAATAGTCCACTCATTGTAAACATTTGGCATTATCTGTGAATTCCACCAAAACTTTCTTAACATCAGTATATCGGCCTATAATTTTAAAAATACTGAACATATACATGAACACACATTTATTGCAATGGTTGTTGTGCCAAACACTTTCCACAAAGATAAGTAATGGAGCCATGATATTGTACAGTTTAAGAATAAATTTCTTTATCAAATTATATCAGTGCACTGAAACAGTAAACTTCACTGGGAATTTAATGTTAAACATTAATTAAGAAAATGTATCAGATTGGATCAAATGTACATAAAATTCAGCCTATATATATGTGATAGCCTAATATCAGCCCATAATTTCAATTAACTGATATATCAGTCAGGCTCTAATTCAAACATTCCTTTTGCTGTATGTGTTGAGAGCCTGCTGATGCTAGTATGGAAACATTTTGACTTGCTGTCTTTACGAATAACACCTAACATTTTCCACAAAATATTAAATAACCTCTTTTTGAATCATAATTTCTACAGTTAGTTGATGCATTTAGTTTTTCGCAGTTTTTTTTGTACGCTTCTTTTACACCAAACTCTACTTTGAATTACTTCTTAATTTTTAAGTAGTTTTATTTTGCACATTCAGAATATTCAGCTATGAATTGATTGGCAGGTGTTGGTTATCACTGTGCTCGGCTGTTAATTGTATTCAGCAGTAATTGTTGGGATTTAGTGTGAAATGTTGAGCTGAAACCAGGCGTTTAGTTTTTTCCTGAGTGAGCGGGAAGTGAAATTCCTCCGTCACATGAGCTCCCCAGGTTAACTTTGCTCAGGGGTGCAAATAAGGATTTAAACTGAGACGGTGACAAACAGGGATAATGTCTTCAAAGAAACAACAACTCATGACTATCAGCGCCTCTGACAGTCATAAAAAGATAACCAGACACAATCTACAATCTGCTATGTCTCCGTTAACCCCGCCCTGACAGACCTTTTATTTACCCTGTGTGTGTTTGTGTGTCTCCATACAGTAGTGCTAATGAACTTTGAGCCTCGTCTTGAGGCCTCAGCAGCTGTCTGTGATAGTAAAAACACAGTCGGCAGCCGCGTGAATGTTGTTTTCTGCCCTTGATAGCGCGACAGGCCAGTATTCCACCCTGAACTCTCAGCTTTACAACATCAGAGATATGCTTCAGTACCTGGCCTACACACACACACACACACACACACACACACACACACACAGAGCCTGGGCCACCTCATTGTTTACTGCTGGCTACAAACAGGGTGCGTTGTACAAAGTCCCATTCACAGTGTTAATTTGGCTCAACCTGAAGTTCAGTGATCGGCAGTTCATTATAGAAATAGAACTGAGGTCTTAGAGAGGCAGGCTTAAAATATGGCGTGTGTGTGTGTGTGTGTGTGTGTGTGTGTGTGTGTGTGTGTGTGTGTGTGTGTGTGTGTGTGTGTGTGTGTGTGTGTGTGTGTGTGTGTGTGTGTGTGTGTGTGTGTGTGTGTGTGTGTGTGTGTGTGTGGGTCGATGCTACAGGGCACAGCCAGCAGCAGCAGCAGCTTCCACGGAAATTTCTATTTCAGTCTTATTAGTTTGATGGGGGGGCTGCAGACAGACACCTCTGTGGTGTAGAGAGAAGGGAGGGGAAAAGCGATAATGGATTTACTTTAGTGTGTGTTTCAGGGTGCCAGACAGTCTCTCGCTCTCCCTCCCTCTGTCACTCTCTCCCTCTCTCTCCCTCTCTCTCTCTCTCTCCCCCCCCCCCTTCTCTCTCTCTCTGTCAAAGTGGGCTTGGCGTTAGTTGGAGCATTAAGGCAAGGCAGTCTTGTGTGAAAAAACTACTCTCCCTCTTCCTTTCATGCTTGGAGAGAGCTGCGCATTAAGAGAGCGAGGCAGACTAGTGTGTTTGTGTGTGTGTGTGTGTGTGTCTAATGCACCGCCTCCACACAGCACAGTGCTCTGGCCCTACATTATCCCAAACGCTGCTGCTGTGATTGGAGCGGTAATGCGGTTGCTAAGCAAATGCAGTCTTCCTGGACTAAATGGCAATGGACAAGACTACTTCCTGGCTGGCTGGTGGGCGGGGCTCGGGCGCCGCCGCTCGCCACCGCTACTGCTGCGTCTGCGTGCTAACATGACTCACTCTCTCTCACACACACACACACGGCAGTTGTTTTCCACCGCAGCCACAGACAAACATCAGCGTGTACTTTGTATTTGTCTACCTGTCTTCATGTTTGTCTCCGGGTTTAAACCCATTGTATTACAATTAATACTCATTCATCTCTCAAAGCTGTAATCCTATTGGTTGGAGCTCATAAAATCAGTTAATTAGCAGCTCTCCTCTCGTGTGTACATTTTTTAGTCACTTTACTTGAGAAAAAAAAGCAAAGAAATTAGATGAATGAGCGAGACAGTCGGCTTTGCGTACAGTTTGTTATATTAGCAGCTCAGGGCGAGAAGATGATGAGTAATTATGAGGTAAACAAATCAGGGAATGATAATGGAGGCCACATGAAAAAGGTTTCAGATGATTCAACGAAAGTGATTGCTGTGTTTACAGGCTTCTGGTAATGTTACCACAGTCAATTACAACACTGCTGGTGGCTAGCAATGTAAAAAGGTGCTCAATTTAAACACTGTAGTTAATGGAAAATACAATGCGAGACTGTAACTTTTGAGAGAAGAAAATTACTTTTTTTTTTACAAATGAAAAGTGACATTATTAGGTGCTAGCAGGAGTTTAGTTGGAGTCTGCAGTCTTAACTTGGTATGAGTAGTAGCTTATTGTGGCTAATAGAAGCTAATATTATCATGTTAACATGTCGAAATTGCAACCGTGCTAGTTGCTAGCAATGCAAAAAGTGCTAAATATAAACGCTGTTATCTTTGGAAAATAAAAAGCTATGTACTTTGTAACTTTTGAGAGACAATAATGACTCTTTTTTTCATGTCAGGACACATGTTTAAGGTTCTAGCCAAGCTTCCAACTGTTTGGTCAGTAAAATGACAAATATCAAGAAAAATGCTACAACAGAGGCTGAACAAATGTGATTTGTTCAAACACAACCTTTACTCTATCTATTTGCTGTTGGTAGTAATCAAATCCATCAAAGGCAGACAGCATCATGTCGATGAGTCTAGCCCCAGCCACTACTAGCTCTCTGGTTGCCAGCTGCCAGCTTGTGTTTCGGGTAAGGTGAGACAGCGGCTTGGGGTCAACTGTCCGTCAAAAAGTGAGACGGGAGGTGCGCCGTTGGGGAGGAGAGGTGAGGGTCGAGTTCCTGAAGGTGGCTTTAATTAACGCAGTAGCCGGTTAGGTTTGCAGTCAGTGCGACACATTCCTGCGAGAAGACGTGTGAGCCTTAGAGCCAGCAATTAGCCCAAGCCCAAGTCAAGAGGCGGCGCGTGGAAGGCTGGGTTCCACTTTCAGACGTGTTTTGGGTTGTAGTGCCGTCTCTATATGCGTTCAGGTCTGTGTGTAAGAGCAGGGGCTCATCTACTTTTAGCTTCACGCTCCAGTGTCACATTTCATCAGCTTACGTCCAACCCGCTCCACTGAGGACTGAGTACGTCTCATAGCTCAACACATGGAGTACAGATGAAGTAACACTGCACACTGTGGATAATTAGTCATTTCAATACTAATAAAGTCATTTATATTTCAACTGCTTGTTCAATTTAGAGGCTACAAAACGTCCAAAGACCAAAACTGTGTGTATACTGTGTGAAAGCTGACGTGTAAACTGTGGCAGACACTCTCACAGCTCTTTGTACAACACTGAACAAAGTGTGTTCTTCATTGTTAGTCAGAGAGGTGGATTCTAAAAAAGGAACAGATATAGATCATCATATTATAAATGTGAAAAGTTTTCTGGTTTCTCAATTTTCACACTTTCACTATTTCATCTACAATTAATTGACACATTAACCATTTCAGCCCTTTTTTCAGTTGCTCTATATATTATATACTGATCTGCAGGATCAGCTCAAACATTCACTGACAACTTATCATATGAGATATTTGTGAATATTTGATGACTCTTTTTGGTCAGTAGTCTGTGTAATATGACAGACGAGGCATAAACAAAAGTGTGGAACTGTTCCTTTAAATGCTTCTTTACAGCACCATGTGATGTAGTACAACCCTGCAGAAGTGTTTTCTGTGGATTTTTTTTTTTTTAGTGTGTGTGTGCGAGGGAGGCCTCATGTGGGCCTGACCTGATTCCAGCCAAGCATCGCGTGCCTGACCAGAGCGTCTCTCTGTTCTCTTTCTCTCTTTCTCTTTCCCATCCGCCCAGCCGTCCATCCCTCTTGCTCATTCGCTCTCTCTCCCTTCCTCTCTCATCCATTCTTCTCTTGCTCTCTCTCTCTCTTTTTTTTTCTCACTCCCTTTTTTCCTCGCATTACAGTGTGCCTCACCGCCCATGCTGCACAGTTCACTTGAACACACTCTTGTGCACGCACACACACACACACACACACACACACTCCCACACACAGGGTCCCACACACACACACACACACACACACACACACACACACACACACACACACACACATACACTCCCACACACAGGGTCCCACAGGCTCCCAGCATGCTTACCTCAGTAGAACTGAACTGAACAATTTCACAGCGGCTTTATGGCAGACATAATGAGAGTGGCACTGTCTGTGTCTGTGCTGCTCAATGAAAATTTACATATCTGAGCGAAAGTTTAAAGGATTAAACAGGAAATCATCTTTTTCCATTTCAGCTATCACACCGCAGTGTACCAACCATGATAAAAACAACTATTCTCAGAGAGGAAATGTGCATGCAAAATGCTTTTATGCAAAATGTGTCTCTGGATGCTGAAGCATCAGCACTGAGGAGTCTGGAGGGCCCAGTTTAACCTGGCAGCCTGCTGCATGCGTCTGTGTGTGTGTGTGTGTGTGTGTGTGTGTGTGCTATCCTGCGGTGGCAGTATATTTTCAGCGCATAATAACAGCCACACACACACACACACACACACACACACACACACACTCTCACCAAGACGACAGGAGTGGCATCATGATGAAACCTGGAGATGTAAACGTTGCTGCTGTTCATTTACACATCATGTAGATTTCTGTCTTGCCTTGTCTTCACACACACACACACACACACACACACACACACACACACACAAATACCTCGTCCTCCAATATCATCAGTTTCATGTTCTGTCTCTTCACTGACAACACAACATACAGTGTGTTCAAACTCTCCACAAGTTCTCTGTCTTTGCAAGTTGATTTAAAGTGGAATAGTCCTTTAAACAGCTATTTCTTTTCCCCCAAGCTGCCACTTTGCTGAGCCTCATTACAAACTCTGCAGGGTTCAGACAGCCCTTGCCCACTGTCACCCCCCCACCCCCTCCCCCTCGCCCCTCTCCATCTTTCAGAGGTCCTGTTGTCGGGGGGGGGATGATCCGAGGCCTGTCATCCCCAATTACCCAGATGTGGGCCTCGACTTCTATCCCTCCCTCTAATCCCCCCCTTTCTCTCCCTCTCTTTCCTTTCCATTCTTCTGGTTTGGGCAGAAAAAGATAGCGGGCCGAGCAACACCATTGTTTGTATTATGTAAGGGTTAGTAAGGCATGTACTCTATCTGTTCTGTATCATCCTACTTGCTTTTTAATCATCACATCATATCTTTACCCTGCACAATAAAAAATAAACTTTGTGAATTTATTATGAACATTCTTTCTCACAGAGTGCAGCAACAGGTGTTAACCCCCCCCCCCTCCCCCCAGGTAGAAACACATTGAGGCTTTTCCTCTCATCCGTTTTCTTTCCCAGTTCTCCTTGGGAGTCGGTGGCAGCTTAAAGAGAGTCTGGTAAGAGAGAAAAGAGACAAAGGTCAACCTCTAAAATAGAGCGGGGGCCTGCTCTGTTTCCTTTGGGAATGCCCTGCTGGAGCTCAGAGTAGAGCTTTACTGCTGTCTGCAGCGTTGGACAACAACAACACCGACACTGCTGCCAAGAATTAATTCAATCTCATTACATTATACTTTCACATTCTTTATCCTTCACTGGACTGGAACTGGTTCAGCCTTTTAAATGCATTTATTTGTAGGATCTCTATATCAGCTGACCTACTTCATTAAGCACTTTGTAGACACGTTCGATAAATTTGGTGTGCTTCACCTACATGTGGCTATTTTAGCCGGGCCAGCACATGGCAGTCTGGAGGAGAGAGGACAGGCTGCCACCGCTGCTGCGTCTTTAAAAACTCCATCCAAGCTGCTTTTCAGATTACCAGCGCTGCAAACTAGGTAATCGCCCCTCAGCACGAAAGGGCTTATATACCAACTGCAAAGTACGCGCGATTCATTTCCAAGCGCCACCTCACCACGCTCACCACGCTCACTACTTTAATCCGATTCTTGTTTTGGCCGTTTTGTTCTCGCTATAATGCGAGAGCCGGTCGCCCGTTGTTTACCTCTCGTTCATGATCGGATGCACTTATGCGCTTATGGCTGGATGTATGTGGAAGTGGGAGTGTGTGCAAGGCAGTGAGTGTGTGTGTGTGTGTGTGTGTATGCGTGACTGATCATGTAAGGCCCTCTCAGCTTTTTCCTGGTGGCAGGTGGCACCAATATGTTGTTAAAGAGCTGATGGAAAGCAAATACACATAGAGAGAAACATGCAAAGATGACTAAAGATGCTGAGAAAATGACAACAGAGAAAATCTGAGTCAAGTGAGAAATGTTTTAGGGATCACAGCTGATCTCAGGATAAAGAAACCAAGTGTGAAAATAACATCTAACAAGTCCAATTTCTTCTTGGTCGCAACTTGTAATAATCCCGAAAAATCAATACCAGATCAGTTTCAGCGTTCACCAACATCCTCTAGCCACATCCCCCACGTACACCACTTCCACTTGTGTTATTTTCTTCTTCTTAACTTATTTTCCCCTCTTCTCTCTCTCCGTGGCAGCCATCTTGGCAGCAGGGGAAGCGGTGATGATAGTGGTAATGGCAAACAACCAAGCAGAGGAGAGCAGCAGTGCTAGGGAGCAACACAGGGGGGCATGGGGGTGGGGGGGGGCAGCGGGGGGGGGGTTTGTTTGGTGCAGATATAGAAAAAGTTAGGCATTAGATGGTGGGGAGGCAGACAACATATTATTCTAGCAGAGTCCAAAACAGTTCTGCAGCATCCCCCCCTCTGTGCTGTTTTGCAAGAAATGGGATCACAAAATAAGTCCACACGCAGAACCAAAAGATTCCTGCTTCTCCAAAGCAGTTACTTCCAGATAAAAGCTGTTACTAAGGTGATGTAGAGTGCAGGTCTGGCCCTTTTATTATATATAATGTAGCTCAATCATTCTTCACATCAGCATTGGTAGAAGCATCAGTTGTACCTGTAGAAGAACAGATGTTGCATTCCTCATTTTAAAGTCTTTCATGTTACGCTCAAAATAAGTGAGGTAAGATTGAAACACTTCTACCTGTTAGTAAGGTTTGGATTACGGTTGCAATTAGCGAGGAAAGAATGTTATTTCCGGCTTAAAGCAGCAGCAGCAGCCTTGTACAACGAAAGAGAGAGAAAGAAAAAAAAAGTTCCGGAAAAAGTGAGTTTATTCGGGTTCTTGTGTGTACTGGTGACAACACCCCCCCTTCCTCCAATGTTCCTTTCTCAGCTCATATGGTTCCCATCAGGCAGCGCGATCTACATGACGTAAGTGTATGTGTTTGTGTGTGTGAGTGTGTGTGAGTGTGCACGAGGAATGGCAGGGAAACCAGCCCTGCTTTCCAGATGTGAAAGGAAAGGAGGGAAATGGGGAGAACAGGATGGACAAAAGAGAATGTGACGCCACGAACCAGCCGTCGTCCACAACAAGAGTCCTTCTGCTTCCAGTTTCTGTTTGTCTTGTCGTAGGTGGTTGGGTGGGGGTGGGGGTTGGGGTAGGGGGTGGGCGTGGATCCGCTGTCACCTTTATTGACACTCAAACCACGTAAAGGCAGATCATATCTTGGGCCTGACACCATCCTCCCAACCACAGTTTCCTCATTTGCTCACCCTGCAGTGGAATCCATTTCGTAAACACTACTACGTACACTTGGCCTTGGATTATTTTGGCCTCCGCACCTCCTCCTCGAGAACAAACAGCCCCTCTCAACAGCCACAACAGCTTCTTTCTAAGGTCCTCACTTTTAACCAGCCCCTACCCAAGCACTGGCTGCTCTCTTTAACCTGACCCCTCCGCGACCCCCCCTGTGGCCCAGGCTCTCCACCCATTAAAACCTAGGATGTAAAGAAGGCCTGTGACTTCTGGTCATTAAAGGACATTTGGCGCAATTAAGCCTTTAAGTGGTCCTCTCATGATTACTTCTCAAGATAGTGTTTGTAGAGTGAGCCTGCATTTCTAAAGGCCAGACGCAGTCGCCCCCCAGCAACACCCCCCCCCCCACCCCCCTTTCCTTTTTTTTCTCCTATTTTTACAGTGGTCCAGACCGTAAAGTCAGTCAAGAGGTGGCTTTGGCTGTTTCACGGTGAGGTCAGGAAGGGTCGTGAACCCTTTGTGACACCTAGAAACAAGGCCCTGTAAGGCAAGTGTGTCGAATACACTTCTTTATTAATCGGTGTCATTGGGGGGAGGTGGGGCGGGGGTTCCTTAAAAAGGTGCCAACCTAACTATTACTGCAAGACCACAGGACTGTTTCATGAGCAGCCTGACATCGTCCCACGTTGCATCTAAAGCAGAACAAGGGTTCACTGTGAAAGTCTCAAGTTTGCACGCTGCGAAAGCTCGTCAAGGAAGGCCACCGCGGACCCCTCACTGAAAAATGTTACCCTCGAGGGGGAGAACTCTGTGGAGAGGGTTGGAAATCAACCGCCAGAAGGGGAGCGAGTTTTAAACGACAAGCCCGAACCGACTCAGGTGATTTGACCGGAGTGACGAGTTTCTGCGGTTGGAGCCTTGTTGTCTTAGATGCCAGGTTTATATGGCTCCAGGGTCAACTGGTCACTGTTTTACAGGGGTGGAGGCTAGTTCACAGGCAGCCCTGGCCCCTCTCATGCCATCTGGCAGCCATAAAGTCAACCCAGTAAGCCTGACTTTTGTACTGTTTAATGGGGCTCTCTGGGGGTGAGCTTAGAAGACGCAGGACTTCTGTTTTTACCCCTCGCTCCTCACCTTTTACCCAGCGACTGCACTTTAATTCATCCTCGGAACAGGACGAGGTCAGAAGTTCGGCTTTGGCATCTGTTTGATTGGTTACAGCGTAGAGTTTCTGCATGTTTTTTTTCTTTGTGTAGTCATGTGGATGGTGTTGCATCAAGAAGAGCTGCAGTGTGTCAGTGTCATCACAACTGACCCAGGCGTCTCTACAGATGTAGTAACCTGCCAAACGTCCAGTCCTTCTCCATCATTTATTGATTCCTTGAAGCAGTACACATGCTGAAGGTTACATGGAGGATGTCGCTGCAATATTCAATATGCATCCAGCTTCTTTTTCACTTTGCAGGAAAAACAGCTGATGGCAACGAAGAGAACAAGACTTAAAATAGATAACGTGCAGAAACAGGCCTTCTCCGCAGCCGCAAACTCACATCTTTTTCCGGCTCTTCTGACACTTCCCCAGCGTTCTACACCAAGCCTCGGTGGCATCGCTTTCATTTGGCGGCGAGGCCTCGCAGACATGTCAGATAAGAGAGTGAGAAAGGAAACATGTGAGCATTCTCAGCGCCGCCAGAGCCAGACACGGCAGAAATAACAGACAGGCCAACGGAAAGGTCACAGATAAATGAAATGGTTCCCCCAGTCTGACATGTATTCTTAACCTTGAACACAAAACCAGTCGGTGATTATTTCCAGAGGAGTATGATGTTGGGCTTTGAGAGAGTGCTTGAAAGTTTGTTGGGGGGTTAGTTAGGATTAGAGGGTTAAGGTTAGGGGTTGGAGTTGGAGTTGGACGGTTAGGGCCAAATTTGAGCATTTCAGATTTGTTTCTATATGTGGAGTAGTGCTGGGCTGTATACTGAATCAGCTGGTTTTAATTTCCTGTACAATATGATACATAGTGGTGCATAGCTGATATGATTACTGTAACGCTTCAAAAGGCAGCAAAATATATAAAGAACGCTGCAGTCTAGAGAGGGGAACTATGAACCATGTTACCTTCATACTAATGGTTCTAACTTTATAACACAACAATGAACTAACTCTCTTTAGACACCATGGCACGTGACAATTGGTGGCTCTGTTAATGAGATTCTGGAGATTCAGAGTGATTTGGGCCAAAAAAGGCGTCCCCTCCGTCAGCCTCCCACTGCTGTAGAAATAAACAGGATTTTACATGATTCGCTTGAAAAGTTTGTTTGTGAGTCTGAATGAAAGTAAAAGGGAACCAGCTGCCTGTAGCAGGGTCAATGACATGATGCAACACAGTGTCAATTGGTGTAACCAGTAGTTTTTTTTATCATATGTAAAGTTTTTAGGACATGTCCTGCTTTATATTGACCATATCTGAGGCTGATAGCTAAGTGTCTGTTCCTGCTAGAGAAGTAGTAACTCACAGTGTGGTTGTGAATGTTTGGTCAAGTCGGCCTCGCTATAGACTTCCAGTTGATTTTTTGGAAGCGGTCTCCAGGACAACAGTGTCTATAAACGCTGTAAATCCATGTGTAGTAGTCAGACAGCTGGGATTACTCTCATCCATGGACACTTTGAGATTTTCTGGGTCTGGCAGCAACAGGTCAGAAGAATGTTTTCTTCTTTACTTGTCATGAGAGCAGTGACTGAGACTGCTGCCTTTCTCACTCCATTCTTCATTCTTCCTCTTCCAGTTGTTTCATCTCCTCTGTGTTTGCTCTGCATCATATAAAGTCATTGCACTCAGTTTTTCTTGTTTCCTTACAGTCTTACAGTCAAAGTCAGCCTTGTACATGTAAACCACTGTGTGTGGCTGAATATGTGGGTGGTTCGGTTATTGGATCTAGACCTTTGTGCAGTTAGCCATATTATAGGCGGGTAGTTCCTGTTTGCTTTCATTCAGACTCACAAAGAAACTTTTGAAGCCATTCATGTCAACTCTGTGTACTCTTGACTGCAGGATAAGCCATTATAAACCTATATGATATATGATGATATGAGCGATATACCCTGAAAGTTACTTAAAAAGTACTGTGCTACAATCTTTTGGCTGTACCTCCACACCAGTAATGTGGACTCTCTGAGCTTCTTTGACTCATTTTTGTTCCTCCTCCTGCAACTGGAATTCAAAAGTACTCCAAGCAGAACAAATTTGGCTCGTCAGAAATGATAAGACGCCTGCAGAGGAGCCGACTGTAGTTCCAGGCCAGCTAAACAGGGAGGCCCAGGGCGGAGAGAGCTCCAGGACAGTGCTTTTGTCCCAATTAGAGCTAATCCCTTTAGTTGCAGAGAAAGTGGGGACCCCCCGCTAGTCCGATCTGACTGCACAGAGGAAGCTATGCGGAGGGGGTGAAAGCCAAGCAAATGAGGGGGAGGAAAAGACCCCAAGAGAAGAGAAAGTCAAGAGCTATCATCTGTCTTTTGTCTTTTGCGATTCATCTCCCTTTTCACATGAAAACGTACCACTTTTCAGCCAGGGGACTGAAATATGTTAAGCGGGGAGACATTAGCCAAACCAATCCTGTTATGAGCATCTGCGTAGAGGGGGAAAGGGGGGAGGGGGGGGGGTTGAGGGGCAACAGAGGGGGGAGGGAGGGAGGGAGGGAGGGAGGGTGCAATCTTCTTAAGTGATTAATCACCATGTGAAAGTGAAACCTACTGAGGGATTTCTCCAACTCCAAATATTAACCAGCCTCATGTTTGCTATTGTTTTCTTTTTAATCAGCGCACATTAAACGTCAAACCTTTTGTAAAGCTAACAGTGAGCCAGCCGTGTGTGAATATGAAGTGTCACAAACTTCTATGTTGTAAAAATAACGTGAAGAGAAACAACTAAGGATTTTTGAAATGTAAACTCGTAAATGTATGAGAAAAAAAACTTGGATATTCTCTGATATTATAGAGTTGCAAATTTGCGAGAAAAAACCCTCAAATTACGTGAATTCTTTTTCATTCTGCCAAACAATCACCTAGCCTCACTTTTTTCACTTTTTTCTCGTAAATTGGAGTTTTTTATCCAAGTTTTTTTCACATAAATGTATGAATCTCTGAAATTTGCGACTTTATAATGTCAGAGAATATCCAAGTTTTTTCCTCGTAAATATACATCTATCACTTTTTACTTTCAAAACATTACCCCTCCCCCCACCTTTAGGTCAGTATATATATTTTTTACATAAATGGCCATAATACACTGTCGTAGGAAACAGAGTCAGTTACTCACTACAACTGAAAATTCTACAGACTGTATGAGTCCCGACTTTTTTTTGTGAATCGTTCCCCAGATTTCTTCTTACTGGAGAACAGTTTTGAAAAGCACTAAGAGGAAGAAGAAAAAAATGTACCCAACATAGCATTGACATGGTCGTAGTCATCATTAGCTTGGGAAGAACGGTTTGTCAACTGGCATCATTATGCAAACTGTGGGGTTGCAGGAGAAGGCAATTAGCAGGACCCGGGTGTGAAAAACAAACACATTTGGTGAAGTTTCACCCTTATTACCTCATTAGCCGGTGCAATGAAGGAGAAGGCATCTTTTTCTCTCTTTTTTTTTGCCTACAGGCCTCTGGCTATGTGCAGAGAGAGCTACATCAGCGGGGCTCTGCGAGACAGAAATCTAGGAAAAAAAAACAAAATAAAGAAGTGGGGCATAATGTGCTGGGGTGTGTGTGTGTGTGTGTGGGGGGGGGGGGGGGGGGGGTCACAACCTCTCCACAGAGAAGATAGAGTCATGGTTGTGTGTGCTGTGTTTTGTATGTTAGCAGCTAATGTGTGTGGGTGCCTGCACTCTGCATGCATGATTAATCATTAGTGCTCACACATGTGTAGGTATGTGTGTGTGTGTGTGTGTGTGTGTGTGGGTACTTGGCAGGGGGTTAAAAGGCTGTTTGGAAGGCTGATATTTCTGGAGAGGAGCTAACTATAGCTGAAATTCTTCTCATACAATATGATATTTATCGATCCAGCCAGAACAATACACTGATGATTCTCTCCAACCTCAGCATGGAGCCACAGTAAAAAGATAGAAGGATGATATTGACCCAAAAACTCCTCCAACAATACTTCCACACTTAAGGTCCCCCCCTCCCTTGTCCTGTACACCCCCCCCCCCACGAGATAGGGGCAGCGAGGCCTTTTTTATGAGCTGCTGTTCGCAAAGCAATTACTGCTCTTTAATGAGGCTGTCTGGAATTTCACAGGCCCCCACCTCTGTGTCACTTAAGCCAAGCGCAGGAAAAATATAAAACCACTACTAAGAGAGGCGGCCGACCATTTCTGAGATGGGAGAGTGAAAAGCTAGAAGAGGGAAACACCTTTTACGTGTGTGTGTGTGTGTGTGTGTGTGTGTGTGTGTGTGTGTGTGTGTACTGATTAACAGAAACTCAAGTAAACCACCTCCTAGATTGAATTTTCCAGCTAACAGAGAAAACTCATATGAAGAAGCACAGATATGTGAAGCCTCTGTGGGGAATACTGCAGCTAATGATGACAACAGTGACACTTACAGTACTGAGATGGGGATCATCTCAAACTATCATCCTCATTTTGCTGGAACTCCCTCTAAATGAGCATTTTGTGAACTAAAGGTTTCATTGTAATCAGGGCCAATGCTGATACAGATATAAGGGAGCAAAACATATGGTTAAATGGATATATTGGCTGATAATGTTATGTACAGAATATATACATAATCAAACTTCTTTTTGCAATGATCCTTTAAATGAGGTTATCAAACACACAGGACATTTTACAGTTTAACAATAAACTTTATTAACTCTCACATACTGTTCATCTTCTGACTCATAATTAGTCACTACACCAATTCACATTGATAAGTTCCCCATCAGTCATTAATAAATGTTTGATTCATCCTGTATTCTATTTATTTATGGGGGGAAAAAGACATTCACAATCATTATTTTATAGAATATAAAGAATATATGTTTTAAAGGTGATTTTTTTTGAACAAACTTGTACATTTGCTTATATAAAAATGTGTACCAGCTGCACAAATAAAAAAAGATGCATTTTATTTCCATTTTTGTAAACTATGGATCATACTAGGAAAAGTCTGTGGTGTTTTCACAGCTCTCAAATATAAACATGGTTATGTAAGGGTTAAAGGACCAGTGGTGATTACTTTAATTGTATTAAATTGTATTAATGGATAGCCCCTTGAGATGAACCATCTCGTTTTCAAGGGGGTCCATAAACACAGGATAAAAAAAGACATTTATATATTAAACTTGAATTAAGAATAAGGGTCAAATATACATGAAATGCTGCCTTAACTTTAATCAATAAAAAAAAAGATCAGACATCATATTGACTGATACTGATATATCTGTCATAGGTCAATATATCGGTTGATGATATCAGCGGGCCGGTACGTCAGTCTGAATGTGTGAAGATGATCATGTGACTAACTCTTCTCTTCTTTTTTTCCTCCATGTCTTTGTGCTGTGTTCCTGTGGCTGCTCTCCATCTATAGGTGAGTGTCTCTATCAGTTGTTTCCATAGCTGCAGTCACAACACCATGTTACATGTTGCAGCGTCTGTTCACAACCACCACACACACACACACACACACACACACACACACACACACACACATACACACACACACACCGTCCATGTCAACCATACAGCGGCTGCTCAGCTTCAACATGTAAACTGAGATTTGTCTCATAGTGTTGAGAGGGAGGAGCCGAAGCATGGTGGTGGGGAGAGGGCGGGGGGGGGGGTGCGGTAGTGAAACCCCCAGCGCAGCCCGTCGTGGGTTTAACCAAAATGGCCGCCCGCCACAGGCCCTGTGTGAGAATGGAGCAGGGTGTAACCACATGACCTACAGACTGGAACGTGTGTGTGTGTGTGTGTGTTTGTGTGTGTGTAGCGACACTCTGCTTTGTTCAAACGCCACGTCTAACAGCTTTTTTTTTTCTTCTTCTTCTTTTTTCACTCGTGTACCCGCCACCAACTTTCAGTTTGTGTCAGCTCAGCTCCTCCAACCACAGAGCAGAGACGACACCTCTGCTCTGCCAACCGTTACGACTGAGTTCCTTTTAAAAACTCACTTCTACTCATTTCACAAACCGCTATCCACTCATGTTTAAACCAGTTTTACTGTAACCGGGTTAAAAGTTCATCTTGACCTTTTTAAAAAAAACAGTGAAAACATCTTATCTCAACGTCCACCTACCAGCTTTTTCCTGATCTTTCAAGCATATCTCACTGTCTTCCTCAGCAGATGCTGTGCTAGTAAACTGAGGATGAACAAAACAAACAGATCCTAGTAGATCTTGTTATAGCTTAAAAACACACATATCTTACATTTCCCATTACATCATTTAATAGTATCTTTCACCACATGATTAGAAAGTGTACAGTGAAGTAGAAATAGTGGCTGATGATGATGATGATGATGATGATGATGATGATGATGAAGCAGGAGTGTTATACAGGCTTCTATAAGACAAAGGCCCAGTCGTCCACCTCTGGGGAATAATGCATCAGCTGATCTGTGGGATGGGGGAGCTGGAGGAGGGGGGGGTGGGGGGTGGGGGGGGCATTGAAGGTCAAGGGTCAGGGTGGTTTTCGTGTGTGTGAGTGTGAGTGTGTGTGTGTGTGTGTGTGGCGCAGCACGTACATCTTCCTCTACGGAATGCAAATGAATGCTGATGGCCACCGTACCCTGAGGGCTGTGTGTGTGTGTGTGTGTGTGTGTGTGTGTGTGTGTGTTTGTGTTTGGTAGATGGGAGGAGGGGGCTATCCCAGGACAAGGGTGAGAGGTCATGTCCTTAGAGAGAGAGAGAGAGAGAGAGAGAAAGAGAGAAAGCAATCTTGAGATAAACCAATGAAAACACTGTAATAACTCATCATCACATCGTCACTGTTCCCTATAAGGAATACTATCAAATGACATCATCAGTGTCGATGTTGGACTGTGTGCAGTGAGTAATGAGTGTGTTTAACGCTGGATGAAGCAGTAGTGTTTCTGTGGGTTGACAAGTCATTTTTTGACTAAACCCACAACACAGTGACACCTAACAAGTCGAGATGGATACATGACAGTGTTTTTTTTGGGGGGGGGCAGTCACCGAGGCTGTTTGACTGAGCCGCGATGGAAACCAGACTCAGCCCTTTGTTTTGACCCATCATTCATCCACGACACACACACACCATACAAAAGTTTGTATTTATCATGACTACGTTCCCAGGACGTTCATGTCAAAATCTCAGCTGTTAAAATAATGTAAAAAAAGAAAAGAGACGGTGGTGGTGGAGCAGACGGCGTTCGAGGTTTTGGCCTCAGCTGTGTCACCTCATCCTAACAGAGACACACTGAAGCAGAGAGAGGTGAAGAGAGAAAGAAGAGACAGTGAACACAGGAAAAGAGGAGGGAAACTGTGTGTGTGTGTGTGTGTGTGTGTGTGTGTGTGTGTGTGTGTGTGTGTGTGTGTGTGTGTGTGTGTGTGTGTGTGTGTGTGTGTGTGTGTGTGTGTGTGTGTGTGTGTGTGTGTGTGTGTGTGTGTGTGTGTGTGTGCGGCACGCCCTTGCAGGTTTCTCTATCACTCAGCTTCCATTAATTTTTAATTGCTTCCTCCGCCTGGCACACAGCTCCACTTTTCACTCAGTGAGCAGAAAGGAGGAAGGACTCCCCAGCAGAGGAGAAGAGGGGAAGAAGAGATGGAGAGGAGGAGAAGGAGGGATGTGGGGGGGGTGGGGGTTAGGGTTAGGGTGGGGGGGGGCGGGCGGTAGAAGGAGGAGAGATAAAGACAGAGAGAGGAAATAAGAGGAAGAGAGGACATGAGAGGAAATGGTTGATAAAGCTGCTGCCACCAGGCGGATTTGGCTCGACCCTCCACCAGAACCTCCTTGACGAAGCTTCCTCTCTTCCTCCCCCCTGTCCTTCCTCAGGGAAGGTCTCTTATTTTCTCCTCTTACTCTCTGTCCCCCATGCCTCTTCCTTCAGCTGCTGTATTCCAGCCTGTACTCTTCTTTATCACTGTGGGTGAATAAATGAAAAGGAAGAGGGAAGCCAAAGCCTTTGATGGAAAAACAGTGGAGTTTCAGCACACTCGACACTTCCACCATCTTTTCCCTCCATCCACCCTTTCAGTCCCCCCCCCCCCCCCCCCCCCCTCTAAATTAAACATCAAAGGGAGAGCCCTCCACTAGGTGCTCTCTCTCGCCCGCACCGCCAGCAATGCCACGGCGCTTTTTCCTTGTTTGAAAGTCGCAGAACGTATTTCACACCCAATCTAACCCTCTTCTGCTTCTGCTGCTGCCTACTCCTGCTGGAGTGCTCTCTTGAGTTTTTCAAGTGTATGAGTGGGGATGGGGGTGGGGGATGGGGGTGGGGGATGGGGGTGAGGGAGGGAGGGCGGGAGGGGTGTGTGGGTGTGTTTCTCACATACTTTTAAAAATTTGGATAAAGTATCAGAGCAGGTTAACAGCTACAACAAGAGCAGCATTGATCAGCTTAATCAAAGTGTAACATAGCCATCCTATTAGAAATAGATGATATTGGAGCTTTAATTAAAGCGTGTTTGTTGGCCTCAGATATCTGTGCAGCACACAGCCCTGGTTCTAGTTTGTGGGTTGCACTAATTAAAATGGTGTGAGAGAAAGGTGGAAGAGCTCTGTGCAGCTCTGTGCCTGCCAGTCTGAGAGAGAGAGAGAGAGAGAGAGAGAGAGAGAGAGAGAGAGAGAGAGAGAGAGAGAGAGAGAGAGAGAGAGAGAGAGAGAGAGAGAGAGAGAGAGAGAGAGAGAGAGAGAGAGAGAGAGAGAGAGAGAGAGAGAGAGAGAGAGAGAGAGAGAGACGGGTATTAGTGTGGAGCGGAGGGAGGGAAGGCAGCAGGATGGAACAGCTGCAGTCTGGGCCTCCAGCCTACTGGCTAGACTGCTAAAAGTTATTATTGAGCTTCTGACCAGAGACTCGCTCCATCCTTCCATCCATCCATCCTTCCATCCATCCATCCTTCCATCCATCCGTGACGCTTTTCAAAAATACAGAAACTGAAGAGAAAAAAAGCAGTACATCAGTGTGTGTGTGTGTGTGTGTGTGTGTGTGTGTGTGTTAGAAAAGCATGTTTCAGCAAACCTAAAACATTTTCCATTTTACTACAATGAAATACTGAGGATGTTTTTTATAGTTGGAGTGCTGCTCCTCTTTTCAGGGTCCACACACTTCCTCTAGTAGCAGACACCTGACTAGTTGTATTCAGGTAGGTTTGGCTTGTGTGTGTAACTATCAACTGGGCTTTAGGATCAAGATTCTTATACTTTATTTTTATCATTAATTTTTTTTGCTGGTCTTTTTTTTGTGCTTTTATTTGATAGTAGATGGCCAATAGGAAACAGGGAGACAGAGAGAAGAAAGGTGTAAAGGTGTGTTGCTGGAATCAAAGCAGTGATGCTGGCATTATGTGGCATGCACTGGAACTACTACAGGATTTCCACAGCTGTGGTCACATCAGAGTCAAAAGATCAATTTCAAAGCAATTGTATTAATCTTTCAATAAAAGTGATTGATCCAGTCAGTGCAGTGTGATGGATCTGATGCAGAAATAGTCTAACTACACAACTTCTGAAACAAGACATGATACTTTCTTCCTCTGACAAAGGATGTCTTTGATGACGACTCAAAAGGATCATGGGAAATGTAGGAAAGTCAAATGTACCAATAACCTATGACTTCCTCTATGAAGTGCCTTAATTGAACCAATGAAAGAATGTCAGTGCTTGTAATCCTAAATCCACGTTTCCATTCACAGGTCACATGACTGATACACACTACATGAATTAGTAAATGATGTGATGATACTGGACACTGCTATGAAATATCCTCTACCTACAAGTTCACTCCCAAAATAAAAGTGTCAGTTTTAGCATTCAGAGAGTTACTAGAGAAGAGGTAGAGAGGAGAGGATGAAAGAAAGACACGGGAGGAGGAGGAGGAGGAGGAGGAGGAGGAGGAGGAGGAGGAGGAGGAGGAGGAGAGAGACTGCTGGCTCCTTGCCATGCCCTCTCAGTATGACCTTCCTCGTAAATAGCTCATCCAACCCCCCCCCCCCCCCCCACCACCTCAACCACCCGATTCGATGGGAGGAAGATAGAGAAAGCTGAGAAGAATTTAAGCGCTGCAACAAGCCCGCCACCCCCCCCCATTTTATTTCTGCCAGTCTCCCATTTTTTATAAGAAGAAAATCAGGTGTAGCAGACTCATAAACATGAGCCGTGTTGGACACCCTGCCTGACCCCCCCACCAACCCCACCCCCACTCATTCATCCTGTTTTGATGTGAAGATGAAAAGCTGCAGAAGAGAACACAAAGAAGAAAAAAAGTGTTTGTGAAAGCTGCACAGGAAAATTAAAACCTGGTCACAGAGGACAGTGAGGAGGGTGAACTATTGCTCGCGCTGCCTCCAGCTCTGATTAAAATATATGACATTTCTAAGGTCACAAGACCGGGGACATCTTCCAGAGCTCATTTGACTGTTAAATAGAGCAGTGTTGCAATTAACTATTCCATAAATTGGTTTGCCAAATTAAATTGGCAGAGTGTGACATCAAGTCTCTATGGAGACAGGACCAATCCTTCTGTTTTACTTCATGCTGAAAAACAGATGTAAGTTTTTTTTTTAAAGTTAAAACTACAGAGCTGGACTCAAATCAAGGTTTCACAGACCAACTTTATTGCCACCGTTAATATAGGCAGTGCTGGCTTAGTATCACACCACTATAACACTGGTGTGCTTTACTACAGGAACCAGAGCCAAGTCAGTCAGAGCTGTTCGCTTTGTGGAGGACGCTGGTGAAAACAAATGAGCTAACCATCCGTAGGTTTTTCTAACATGGCGGTTCGCTTTTCTTCCTCCGTCCCTCCTCTCTGCCGCTCTGTCGCCAGGATGTAGTCACTGCCGGCCACGGCAGATGGCACGTGGATCGTGAAAGGGCAGCGCCCACCAATCGTCACCCACCAACCCAGCAGCACCCACCTGGGTGCCACCTGCTCCTCTTGTCTGTTTGACCCTCGTGCCAGCCCCACACACACACGCACACACACACACACACACACACACACACACACACACACACACACACACACACACACACACACACACACACCAAAGAACCACATGACTAAAATCTGTAAGTCGATTTTTTCACTTGTTTTCTATTTTCAGACTCCACCAGCATCATTGTGCCTCCTCTCCTCTCTGTCTGTTGTTTTAATTGAAGTTGAAAGCGACACACACTCAGACACACACATATTAAAATACTTTCATGACTACAGTTAGTAGTGTTTGGTGAACACATCAGCCTCTGAATAAGTCCAGTGGTTGCAGCAGCAGCAGTCTTTGCTGCCTTCTCTACTCACTGCTATAGGAGACTTAAAGGTTGACCTATATACAGTAGCTAGCTATAGATGTGCCTGTTGTCTCTGAGTCACCCACTGTATCCCTCCAAGGCTTTGTGGTCCATGCTCGTCCCTATAGTGAAAGCTGGGCTCCTTTTATGTAGTCATACACTAGAGTATTAAGTTTCTGTACAATGCACCTTTGGGATGGAGGCTTGTGTTCAGGGTGCATTCACATCACATCATGGAAGATCTGCAACAGTAACCTATAGGAGAATAATCACTAATCACCATCACAGTGTTGATGATGGTCTGTAAGCATGTTCTTACAGATGATTTCCCATTACTGAAGCTTGGCAAACATGACACTTGGGTTAGGGTTACATGTTGTGATGGTTTATCCACCTCACAAGACAAAAAAACAATAGCAAAAATGAACCAATAGGAGCGCCTCGGTAGTTGAGTGGTTACCGAGCATGCTGCGTAATGACAGCATCCCTGGTTCGAGTCTGGCAAGAGACCTTTGTTGCAAATCATTCCTCTCGCTTTGTCCGTTTCCTGTCCGCCTCTATGCCATGTACTGTCAAATAAAGACAAAAATACCCCAAAAAAACAACAACTAATAATACTAAAGCAATGCCTAAAAACCACACAATAAGCAAAAATCTGCTGAGTTTATTGCCAAAGGTCCTGAAAATAGCAGCTGTATTTGGAACAGTTATTTCTTCTGTAGGTGATAGTGATAATATTTAATAAGTGCTAGTCAGACTGAAGCCTGTGTTCTCAGGGTTTTCCACAATCAGAGCTACAACCTAATTTTTCACCAGAATGAGGCGTCCTCGTCCTCCGCACTACGTCCTCACATGTTAGCGTTACGGTGCTGGTGGAAGCATGTGACTTTGCTGGCGGTTGCGTCCCTACACCACCAACAACCACCACCGTCGGTATCTTTTTAACCATGACCACGCATGACTGTTCCCCAAACTCCCTAAACAAAGTAGTTCTTTGTTTTACCACGACTGTTGAAAGATCGTTGACCTATAAACCAAACCCTGATCTTTCTATAACCCTGAACTCATTGTTGTTGTGCTCAAATGGAACCAAACCTCAACCACAGCAGTGTCATAAAACACTGATATGAATAGTTTTATGACTGTTGGTGGCAAATCAGAAAAAGCTAATATGGGTGATGGTGGATGGCAGTTCCAAACAATGTATCCTTATGTATAATCTGTAGGAGTTGTTGCATCTCCAGAAGGTTTTAAGTCTGTATAAGCAGATTTTTAATGGAAAATTTGTATCAGTGTTAGACACAGTTTGGTATGATTTTTTTTTAAAATGCTACCAATGGCTTTTTAACAGTGGAGGCTTTCCAGGTGATATATTAGAAGTGTTCCTCAGGTTTTTTTCTGTGTTAATCTGCAGGTCATACCTCACTGCTGATTTTAGAAAGTTTTGGGGGGGAACTGAGAAAGCTGAAGCTAATTGTATTTCCTGTTAGGAAGCTTGTTTTTACTCTATTTCCTGTATGATGTAATTAAAACTTACAAGTCCCACCATCCTCTCCTCTCTCCGACCAAACAGGAAGTCCTTCCATACATCATCTTCGTTACCGTTAATTGTACATTCGAGTCACTGCAGGCCATTACATGACTTTCAGGTCCTCTCCAGTGCTTTTCCCAGTTTGATTTTATGGGGGGGCGGGATTACCTCAGTGTGGGCCTTGACTAAGACTTGCTTGTTCCAAAACAGATGTGGTGTGTTGCGCGGTGCTCTAGCAGAGAGAATGAGCTCATTGTTTACAGTTGAACCTGGTGCTAATCTTTTCTGAAACGCTAACAGCTGCCTAACTGCACCCCCCAGCCAGCCTTGATATCACCCCCCCCCACCCCCCCACCCCCGATCACTCCCCCGGCTTCTGCATGTGCAGTGTGTGTTGGCCCAGGCAGACTCCAAAAGACCAACGAGGCGCCTGATGATTGCACCCCCCCCCCCCCCACACACACACACACACACACACACACACCCTCCACACTCAAAGTAACCATCAACTCCAGCCCAGTGCACTCCCCAAATCTAATCTACACAATGAAATCGATCGGCGTCACCGCTCACTATGGCCAGGGCAGACTCACCAGTGTTGGGTTGCCTGCTTTAAGCCCCCTCACCCCCCGAGTGCCGAGGAGGGATTAGGTCAGATCACGTTGGGGGGACTTAGCCCTACACACACATACACACACTTAAACACACACAATAACTGACTCTCGCATCCAGCTGCGGTTGCACAAACCCAGGTTCAGTGTTTGTGTGTGTGTGTGTGTGTGTGTGTGTGTGTGTGGTCATACAGCGGTTGCAAGCAAAGCGTCAAACACAGAGATCCTACAGCATGATGGCAGCGGTTGATAGGCTTCCAACATGATCATACACACACGCACTTGTTCATTCTTTTATCACTGCAACACAGTCCTACACACTGCAAGTGTTGGAAGTCATTTCTCATGACTAATCCAGTTAAATAACTAAGAGCTGTTGGCTTTGCAGGGTAGTGAACATAAAACTAGACAAATGGAGGGATGAAGCCAGTTGAGGGATGATAGCTTTACTCCTCCTAATTGACTCAAGTGCCCTTATTAGTCTTGGGCCATTAGCACCTCAGTCTGTCTCTAATTCACCACATCTATTTGCAGTATGTGCTGTTGTGAGCCTGCCTGTATCTGCTCAGGTAAACTTAGTCCCAGTATTAACATATTCTGTGTGAAGTTCAAAACGGCGCATGGTTTCACCTTGGCTTCAGCGGCGAGACGTGTGAGTTTCTCTTCCCTTAAATGTATTTTTTATAGGCTGTGGCGACACTGGGGAGAGGCTGGGCTCTTGTTTGTGGTGATCATCCTAGCTAAAGACAGTTTGATGTTAATTTCCCTGCACTTAAGCCCACGGGCAGCTTCCTGCCTGCCTCAGCTCTTGATGCATTTTTTATTTTTCTTGTGCCTTTCTTCTCCTTCCCCCTTTCTCTTTTTTCGCTGTTATGTTTTCCGCCTCTTTTTTCTTTTTTTTTTACTTTCTCCTTTCTATTATGGAAGGGTAATCTCCCTCCCATATGACAGGACAAAATAAAGGGGAATGGGGAAGTGAAAGGAAATGGCCGTTTCCTTTTTTTGTTACCACATGGCCTTCATACATCACATTCTCTTTTTCCACTATCTGCATACTGTGATTTGTTCAGTGTGTACATGAAAGGCTTATCGTCACACGTTGGGAAAATAAAACAATGAGACCGTACAACGATGAGCAGAAGACAGAGTTTGAAAGAGAGAGAGAGAGGCGCAGAGAGGAAAAGAGGGAGACCTCTCAGGGAAGTACAGCCAGTGGAAAATCTCCAGGCCTGCCAGTTCCAACTGGTACATTCTGGACTCTGGACACAACACTTTTATTTCCCCCCGTCCTCTAAGAGAAAGACAGATGTTCTGCCTTTCTGCTCTCCAACTTAAGCTTTTTCCCCTATGTTCCTGACCTTTCGAGGTGTCCCAGTGGGTAAATTAGCCCCCCAAAGCTTGAATTTTTGGCGCCATCGCTCCAAGTTCCAGGCCCCATGTCAAACTGAATAAGAAGAGGTCAGGAACAGTGAGCGCATGAAATCTAGAAAATGAAGCAGTAATACCCCAAAATGTAAAAGTACAAGCACTGGACAAGGACTGCCACCAAACCTTCAGAAGCAGCATGGACTAAATTCCTGAGATCACTTTTTAGTTACTGATCAGTACTCACTGTACAGCTGACAGCCAGGATAGATGAGTATTAATGCATACTTACAATTAAGTACGTCGAGACCTTATAGACAGAATTTATGTTACTCCAACCCTCATTTTAGCTTTAAGCTGCAGTTCCTCTCATGGCCAGTAGATGCTCACCCCTTAAAAAAACACAAGACTGTTATAGTTGTATAGTTGACACATATTGATTGCTTGTCTTGATCAACAATCATACCCAAAGGTTCATTTCCATTAAAGAAGTTCTGGGTAAAATTTAGGAGGTGGGAACATTACAGGAACATCATCACACTCAGTCCTCTCAGCTGTTGTGTCTCCATTGCAGAGTAGGACCTTGATAGGACCCACCAGACTCTGGAGGTGACCTAATCATTCTGCAACAGTTTAAATCGTCACGTGATTGTCGTGCGACAGTTTTGACCGTGACGTCATCGAAGGCACCAAAGCCGTTGCTGTAGTATGTCGGTCCACTTATCATTCTTCTTCTTATCTTCTTGTCCATCTCAATCTTTTGTTACCACTACTCTTCTTCTGCTGGTGTCACAACCAGCTTTGAGTACACCCAATCAGCACCAAGTCAACCTCAAGCCCCACCCAGGATTTTTTTCGGGGCAGCATGGAGTACATAATCCCGAGACAGGCACTCGATTGTCCTTCAGGGGCGGTTCCTGCTATGGTGACATGTGCCAACGGTCACGACCCCCGTAAAGTTCCTGCAGTGGAAACGGTCCTATAGACTAAGGGAGCCTTGACTCAAAGTCCAAATTGACTGAACCCAGCTACTCGAGTGTACCATCCATAGTGAGGTTGGTTTGGTGTAGTCAGTGTCTGAGCAGGCTTACATTGTGTCACCAACATTAGTTCCCATAGCAGAAGGCCATCCAAGTCCTCTGCTCTGATAAAGCTTCATGTGCCCAAAAACAATGAGCTCACAGAAGGGAAACAGCTCACACACACATACACACACACACACACACACACACACACACACACACACACACACACACACACACGATACAAGTTGTGCAGTATTGTACTTAACTGATAAAGTGGAGATTACAGCCGTTTTACTTTATCTGGAGTTTCTCAGCATTGAAACGACGGCGCGCAAATTCAATCTTTGATTGGGAGGATTTTTTTGATTTTTTTTTTGTCTTTTGAAGGAACAGATGAAAGTAACTGTGTGTTCCACAGCGCAGTAACAAAACAGACTGTGATAAGTCTGTCTGGGAATCTCGTCTCCTCAGCCTCAGACATAACAGATGAGTGCGATGTGAGATTGGAGGGAGTCAAGGGGAGGAGGAGGAGGAGGAGGAGGAGGAGGTGGGGGAGTGTCACATAGTTTACCAAATGCAATTATGTAACTGTGTCATTGATGCGAGGGATAGGGAAATGAGGCGGCTGGGAGGCGTCTGGACAGGAGAGGGAAAAAAAAAACCAGACCAAGACCTTGTACTTGACTGGAAGAAGACCTGGATCAGTGAGGAGTTTGCAGTGAGTCCAGATTGAATGTTAGGTCAGATTGAGTAAATCCAGTAGATCAGGAAAAAATGTACAAAAAAGAAGTAGCTAACAAAATATAGCTTAATAATATTTTCAATCAGCAGTTTTTTGCTCATATTTAAAGTCTAATCATAGTAAATAGTAACTGTCCGGTCTTTGTCATACAAGATTTTGAATTGACAGAGACAGACAGAACAAAGAGACAGCACTTGAGTGATGGAGGTTAAAGGATATGTAAAGAGAGAGAGAGAGAGAGAGAGAAAGAGAAAGATGGTAACAGGCAGCTGACAGAGTCCAGAGACAGCTGATAGAGAGTCTGTGACGTCTTCTGCCAGAGTCTGTCTCTCTGGCTCTCGTCTGTGTGTCACGTACACTTTTCCCATAGCCACCATTGGCGCACCCCCCCCACCCCCCCATCCTTTCCCTCCCTCCCTTTCCCTTTCTCCTCTCCCTCTCTCCCAGCCCAGATATCCCAGAGGGCCACGGGGTTGGCTGAGGGCAGCGGGACTGATTGTCCAGAGTGACAGACGGCCGGCCGATTGGCCTGGCCCTGGCCAGTGTCAGCTGACAGTGACTGTGTGTGTTTGTGTTTGTTTGTGTGTGTGTGTGTGTGTGTGTGTGTGTGTGTGTCAATGTGTGTATTTCACAAAATGAAAAGCACATCATTTATGAGACTTGGCATTGATTGTGTAGGTTGCCCGAGCATTCCTAAAGCCCTGAAGGTTGCAGTAAAATGCTTCACATGTTGTAGAGCATCCACAGCTTCATGAAAGCTCTTAAAGTTTTTTCAGTCGAGTTAATGATCCTATTTTTCAGCATGTAATGATATGTTTCTGTGGTACATGCTGCCTAGTGACCAGCAGCTACTCATTCTGCTGCTCGCTTTCAGAAACATTTGCAGGCACACACGTTTGCCAGAAAGCCATATTTTTACCAGCTTTGTCTTTTCATTTATTCTTTTAATTTGTTCTCAAATTGGTCTTAAATTCAGTCCCATCCAGCATTAATGAGGTCTTAAAAAGTCTTACAGTTAGCTTTGGGGAAACCTGCAGCTACCAAGACGTTGGCAGCTTCCAGTAATCTGAAATCATTTGATGGTGTTAGCACATGTGCTCCCCAACTCACAGCGAGAGAAAAGAAGGCCGAGCATCACCACAATGTGCGCAGTCGCCTCTTTTTATCTGCTGTTGTTTTCCACAGATTCAGACACTCTCTGATATGTGTGGGTTTCATTGAACAGTTTGCGTCTTAGGAAATGGTTTGGAAGCCAGCCCTCCCCTTGCTTCTCAGGCCAGGAAACGCCAAACGTCTGAGATTCGTCATTGGTTCCATCTGGCAGAGCCAGTGGAGGGTTTGGAGGGGCCGAGGGCTTACATAACTAAAACAAATATCCGACATTTTAGGGGATTACATCATAAGAATGGGATCAAATTGGGAAGGTTTGCGTTGATGTGCTGGGAAGGTGCAGCACTGCCATTTTAAAGCAACTTTTGTTTGTTAGAAGAAGAGATTTGTGCATGACGAGTGGAGTCATTTAATTACATCATGACACAACTGCTACAGCACATAATGTCATGTCTCACCAGGTGATGTAGTCATGCATAACATTATCATAAAAAGCAAATATTACAGGCACTTCATGTAGATTATATCATCATATTATATTCAGATTGTTTTCTAATGTTTTAGAAGCATTAACATAGTTTCTTCATGCGTTGTTGGATTATTATTCCTGCACATTGAAATGCTTATTGCCTTCAGCAGGCCGCTTGCCGAATGACGTCTGTGTTCAAAACTTTGTTCAAACCCCCCCCACCCACCCCCCACCCTCCTCGTCCTGCTGGAACCGCTCTAAAATAAGGCGCAAGTGCCTCATGGATAGAGAGAGAGAGAGAGAGAGACACAGAGAGACAGAGAGGGGGGAAAAAAAGGCTTTCGCATACACCAACTGAATGATGGATTTTATTTGGTCTCTGTTTGCTGAGCCTAAGCTTGGCTGTGTTGGTCTGTTATGTCGGTTTCTATGGTGAAAAACAGAGAGCATGCCAGACTCTGAGTAGTACAAGGAATAAAAAAAAGAAGCATGTGCAGGGATGGGGAGGAGGGAGGAGAAGGAAGAAGGAGGAGGAGGAGGAGAGGGGGGGACTGCAGGGTAACGAGGGAAACTCGATTCCAAGAATTTGGAAGGTGTGGAATCACAGAGAGCAAGACAGGACAGACAGAACGTAGACGTGCAGCCGAATGAAAGACAGACAGGGAATAAAGTGAGTCCAACAGAAATAAGACGGCATCCGAGGAAAAGTCCCACGTTTCCTGAAGAGGCGATCTTCTACAGGCTGATAAATGAAGCTGATATCAGGACAGCAATATTATTACTCATTGCAGGTTTTAAAGGCTTGTAGGCATTAACATGGACCACTGCACTCACACTCAGGAGACATTATGCAAAATGAGAATTATTCACCTAATGGAGAGGCTGAATTAGATGAATTCCATTTCCTTTTTTCATTTGCTCATTACAGGTGCTTATAAAGTTTGCAAATAGGAAGTGTGCATGATGAGCTGACCTGGAAATAATGGAGGTGGAGGTAAAGGCTGCAGCTCACCTCTCATTCTAAAAAAAAACAGCAAATGTTTAACATAAACCAGGAGACACATTTTATCAGTATCTGTTACCAAGGTAACCCTAAATTGACAGACCTAGCATGTATGTGTTTTTTTTCTGTGATGAGCATCAATAGAACTAAAGTGTGTTCCAGGCTCACACACACACACACACACACACACACACACACACACACACACACCTGAATGATACTGAAACTAGCAGCTTTTTGAAATTTCACTCATTTTTCTAGAGACGTCTCTGGCTGTTCTTGTAAATAGATGTTTTATTATAGTAAAGTTATATATAGTGTATATTATTATAGGTTATTATACAGTGGTTTTACTGGTCTGGCCCACTTGAGATCAATAATAATATGGTTAATTATCAGAATTTTTATTATCTAATTATCTGTCCACCAACCCAACTGTCACTGTTGGTTTCATACCTTAATCATCTATTGCTATTGACCCAAATGTGTCTGGAGCACAAGGTAAAGATATTATTTTGTATTATTATTTTGGGAGCTTTTGGCCTCTAATGTTAAATTAAAATAAAAAAAAGAATAGTATTGTATCTATAATGAGGCTCAGGTTTGACATTTGTATGAGAACATTATAAATATCTGTAGAGTAGTGATGTAGCATGGTGACACATCCGCTGAGTGGAAATGTTGCAGTAATTGCTTCACTCTCCTTCCTGAAGTCCATTCACACACAGTGTGAGGTTCACTTCAGTTAACAGTGTTAATCCCACATTTCAGCATGAACAGAGCCGTTGCTTATTCATGCCGTTTCCTCTCCATGAATGAAAGATGAGGTGCATTAGCACACGCTGACATATGATTGATAGTGTGTGTCTGTCAGTGTGTGTGTGTGTGTGTGTGTGTGTGTGTGTGTGAATGAGACATGAGGTATGTTAGCACTGTCAGAGCTCGGATTGATGGGGTGCATTTGATTTAACAGATTGAAGTGAGTGAAAGGTCAGCTGTGAGTGCGGGGCCGCTGCTACTACTCTGCCATTTCCTTGATTGGTGTGTGTTAGTGAGGGGAAGTGTGTGTGTGCGTGTGTGTGTGTGCGCGCACAGTGTGCAGGTGTGCAAAACCAAATGTTTAGACTAAATCAAAGCACTCTTTTTTCTTTTTTTTGTCAGTCTGCTGTATACGCAGCTGCATCAAATCTCTCTTTGTTCATCATACCACATCTGTGCATTTGTGTGGCTATGTGAGTGTGTGTGTGTTTGTGTGTGTGCGCGCGCATCTCATGCCTGTACCTACTCGTCTGTTATCAGTCCATCTATCTGCAGCTTAGCTTGTGGTATGCAGCTCACCTGCAGTAAAGGAATTTGGAACGGACTCCCACACACACACACACACACATGCACATACTGTGCCAACATGCACAGGTTTTTGTGTGTATGTTGGCACTGGGAAGACAGTTATTGGGTCCAAAAGTAACGTAGTCAGCACATATTGGCACAGGGAGGCACAGAAATGCATGTTGGTGCATACACACACACACAAACACACACACACACACACACACACACACACACACACACACACACACACATTCACACTTCTTATGGCTAGTGTTGCCTGTCTGCAAACAGGTTAGGTGAATCACACGCAGTCTCTTTGCCCTTCTGCCCTTCTGCTCATGCAGTCAGCACACATACACACACATTTTCATGCACACACGTACACACACACTGACAATCTCGCCGATTCCAAGAGCAAACAGATGTCACTCTGACCAAAAAACAACAACAGTGTACAGCTTGTTTCTGGCAGGTCACAGTGATCCCTGCGCTGGTGTGTGTGGGTGTGTGTGCGCGTGTGTGTATGTGTGTGAGAGACTCAGTTCATAGAGGATCAGTCACACCAGGGTCTGCTTTGACTCTATATCAACAGTTTAGTCTACACCTCTCCACAAAAGCCACGGGTTTACCGGTTGCCTCGGCGATGGCTCCGGTTCTCCCGCCTGATTGGCTGCTTGATCATTCACTGTCGACGAGCTGCAAGTGTTTCCTTGGTCCGTGGACAGCTGCCTTGACTCCAGTGACACAGCGGGCTCGGGCTGACGTTGGTTTGCACCGATTAATGAAGCTGATATTGGCTTTTTATTCCAATATTTTATCAATTTATTTCATTTTCCAGATGAAAAAAGCCAAAAAATCTTATTAAACTGTGATTAATAAGACAATGTTTAAGAAATGTGTTGATAAATCTGTTCATATAAATCAGTACAAACATATAGTAATTGTCAGTTGCAGCTCTATAAATAATCATCCTTATGTGTATGTTTCATTCAGCAGTCAGACAGTCATTCAGTCAGAGAGGCAGTCAGTAAACCAGTCAGTCAGCTGGTCAGTCATGTGGTATTTCCAGGCCAGAGACAATCCAGGGGCTTTCTAAGACTAATTGACTGTGGCTTCAGAGCTGTCTACTGGTCACAAGGGCATGGCTGCTGGCCCAAGTGTGAGTCTTTGTGTGAGTGTGTACCTTCTGAGGAAGGCATGGCAGTTAACACATCGCAACAAACAAACCTTGATTGATGAGACAGCAGCCGATCTGACGTTCCAGCCCCCAAGCTGGAGGCGGGCCCACTGTACACACACACACACACACACACACACACACACACACACACACACACACACACTGGCACATACACTAGGTTTTCCAGTTTGCTGTGGCAACAACAAGGGCCGAAGAACACACAGCAAGTCGTTTCCAGGTTCATTAATGTGTTTTGCACTCAACCAACCAAACTCTTCATTTAACTTTCATCACCTGCTAATAAAGCTTCACACCTGGAAAACAGGCTTCTGTCAGGCAAGTGGCTGTGTAGATGCAAATCACATCAACACCCATGAAGTCACGGATGTGTTGCTCCACTGAGATGTTTGAGAATCTCTTCTTCAGTGCACCATATTAAGGTTCTGCTATGACTACCATAAAGAACCAATCTGTGCTACTGCCCATTTTCGTTACAGCAGAAAAAAATAATTAATATTTTGGCCCTTTATTTAAAAAAAAAAAATGTCTCATTGGCCAAAACTATTACTGACACAGTTTAGTTACAATAATTGTGTTGCACTTGGTTAGTGTTATGGGTCTTGTTCCAGGTGAACATTTTGTTCTAGAATTGTTGTTCTGCATGTAGGTGCAAGTTATTAAACTATTTTGATAATAATTGTTTGGAGTGTATTCTTAGTATGGCTGCATGCACTGAAATTTAACATCCGTACTATGACAGATGGGAACAAATGCATATACTGCTACAGAACTCTGTACAGAGTACAGCTTAAAACTTTAGGATTCTTTAAAGAAAAGAGTATTTGAAAATGTCCGTTTCCACATGCTCCACTCATGGCTTCTCTGCTTCAGAATATGGTTGCAGTGCAGCCGGCTCCCCTCAGGCACACACTTACTGTAAAACCAATCCTTTTTAATTAAGACAGAATCCAGTGAGGAAAGAAGAGCAACTACTACCCCCACATCCCGAAACACACACACACATAACTGCAACATCCTGTCATTTGTTTTTCTTCTCTTTTCCCGTGCCATGGTCTCTCTTTTTGTGTTCCTTTTCTAGAGGCTAGTAAGTTGTTCTTTCACAGCGCTTCTTCTTGTTTGTATGGAAGTTTGCACAGACTGTGGAGACTCAATGACAAACTGTAACAGACTATATAGATAGTTAGATATGCTTGATTAACAGTCAGAGCAAGAACCAAAATCAAGATGGCAGCGAGACTGACCTGAAGAGTTTGACCTGAAGCTGCTCTCTGGTTGACCCCAGATTTTAGTGGCCAGTTGGACTCCCTGTGAGCCACATGGTTTTTTCTACACTTCCCTTTGTTTTTTACGGCATCTTCACTTTGCTCGTCTCTGTTGGGTCTTTGTACCTCCTGCCCTCCACCACCACCCCCACTGAGCCATCGGGGGCCAGAATGCGGCGGAACAACAAACCCAAATAGTGGCTATAAACTTCAGACTTGTTTACGGCATGGGTCTGCTTGCTCACCTCTTGGTGAACTCCTATAACAGACACCACTTTCCTCTCTTGTTTGAGCAAAAAACAACGCGACCCCAACTTCACCCTGCCCAACATGCCCTTTGGACGACTTCAATGGGACTTCAATCTTTTTACTCTTATACAACTGCTTTCTACAGCAGTAACATTCAACACTACCTCCATGCCCCATTCTCCAGTTTACCACTTAGTTTAATTTAGCTTATCTAAAAAGCCTATCTCTCATTTATTTGGTTTGACTTGGTGAAGTCCCCAAATAAATGTGAGTATTTCCAGACATTAGATATACAGATACTATGTCACTAACTCATGTGTACACCCAGGCAAGGCCAAAACACACAATTCAGTGGTCATTGCTAACTTAATAAAAGTTTAATCAGTCTCATAATGTAAAAGACCGAATATAAGGCTACAAAGTTTTAACTCACAGTCCATGGCTGACTGGCATTGAGTGGTATCACCCTGTTCTCTGAAATCGCTGCCAAGACGGTGGTGGTAGGCTCTGGGGAGGCTGGCACATCAGTTGTGTGCGATTTATGGGTGGAAGTAGGGCACTGAGTCTGGCAGCAGAATGGCAGTCAGTGTTTTCCTATCCTATTCCCCCTTGCATTCACTGGGAATTTTGCCTGGCATAAAGAAGAAAAGAGGCCCGTTTGGTTCGGTTCCAGTGTTTGTACTAATGGGAGCTTTAGATATTTGTCATTGTCAGTGTAGTCAGATACTTTACCGTACCTTCCAGGAAGAAGTGTACTCTCTGCCCCTCAATTTTCAGTTCGCAATGCCAATTTTGGACACCGCTTTTGGCCCATCAACCGGTTCCCAACAGTCCCCTGGATTCTGTATTGGTATAAAACGTGTATCTTGTGTTCACAAAAATGTGAAAGAAAAAAAGAAAGATCCACTTCTTACATTCTCGTCAATCACACATATACTTCACTCGACTACTGAACGGTACATAAAAATTATATAGTTGGTCCAGCTTTTACCTTTTTAATGGTGTATATCTAAAGCACCCCATTGTGTAAAATACAGTGGAGTGGAAGTACCGGATGCGCCAAAATGTCAAAAGGCTCTAAAAGTCAGGTTATGGGAAGCTTTGGCTATGGGTTGTTAAGTTCCTGCAGTGGAAAAGGGCGATTAGTCAGCTGACTTCACCTTAATCTGCCCCACATTTCATTACTCACCACAACAATAAAGCGAGGCTATAGCAGTCGTTTGCTTTGCCACCCACATTCTGACCACACAAGATCTCTGTCTTATTACTGCCTTCCCTCATCCCCTCATAACACCCATATCTCATCCACTTATGCTGATTCATGAGGTTTGACCTCAGCTTGTGACCTGTGGTTTTAATATTGCTTCCCTCTGCCATTGATTGGAGGGGTTCAAGGTGTCTGTGGTTCCTTACGGCCAGACAAAATCATCTAAACGCAAGCCATTTTTTCCTGTTTTTTTTTTTTCTCCTTCTCCACGGCTCAGCTTGGAAATGTTAGTAATTGTCTCAGCTCCTCTTACTTACTTAAAGTGTGTCTGTTTGGGTTGGCGCAGGGTTAGCTGCTGAGATTTTAATCTGCTCACCGAGCCATCTGCCGCTGTCGTTGGGTCGCATATCTCGGGGATTAAATCAGAGGCTGTGCAGCACGTGAGATGTTCCTCATGCACAGTGCACATAGTGAGATGCACACACTCTACAGGCGCACACACTTATCTAGCCACAACAAAAACACATGACACGTTCTGTCGAGCAAATGCCGCCCAATGCACAAACACATTAATAAGTGCACACATGTTCAGCAATGCAAGAGTGGAGAATGTGGGCTACTGCCACTTTTCCCTGCAGCTCAGACTGCCAAACGACCCTCCACCGCCTACAGCTAAAGGCCCTGATTACCATTTTATTACGCCATGTCATTATTCTGATGCTATCAATGGAAATGAATTGGCTGACAATTGATTTACAATAATCATCCCCTCCTCTTCGCTGGCCCTCAGGGAACCTCTGGTGCTCATTGATTCGTTCCCCCTGTCCGCTCTGTCCAACTGGCTCTAACTAGACTTTCACCTATCATAGGCTACCATGCTTCTACATGGCAGAGATTACATTTATTGCTGGATTTTCAATAGTGTTATCTACTTTCAGACAGGCATCTGGACACATTGATACTGATACGGTGTAATATCTGTGTCGGGTGGACCTTTCTTCCGAAAAAAAGGTCAGCTAGAACTGTGTAGCATGAGCAGTGGTGGCTACCATAAGTGAACAGATAGAGAAAAGAGTGCAGAATGGTGGAATGGAGGTCTTCAGGGACCCAAATTTAAACAGAACAGTGAATAACACACCCAAAATGAAAAACAGATGTGCTCCAAAAGGCATGTAAGGATAATGTAACCCTCTCTGAAAAGACTCAAGGATAATTAGACCAGGTTCAAATGTGGTCTACCTGATTAGGGTAGATACAGAGACTAAACTGGATCCACTCTGATATTATATTGACACAAAGACTCACAGTTGTGACCCTACTCGACTTGATTAGTCCTGGGTCAAATCTGGGCTGCTGGGATCTCGTGGACCTATGAAGACCTTTCAGTCCAGTATCATTAACCATTCAGTCAACAAAACAACATTGTGGGGGGCTTAAATGTTAGATATGGATACTTTAAATGATTTAAATACTTTAAATAGACCGGACGAAACAGTAAAGTACTAGGACAGGATATCTGCTGTCACTATTTTGGTGGTAAAATTGTTCAACACACTGATTGGAAGGGGAAGAGAAAAAAACCCCTCCCAACTGGCCACGGGGCATGCAGAACATCATTAGTGCCAAGTGTCTGAAAGCTGTCGAAAACATTCCCATCACAGCGCAACTGGAGTGCTCACTAACAACCCAGACCATTATGCCTGTGCTCCTACAGTAAGCCAGCAGACAGAGCCCTGCAGACATCCAGGTTTGACTTCAGTCATACAGCACATGTGCGGTGGCAGCCATTTTCTCTCACCTTTAGTTGAGTGTGTCAAGAGAGTCTCAATGGAGAGTCTCTCACCTCAGGAAAGTACACATGACAGTTTTGGGACTCTGCCTGAGCATTTTTCCCCCCCCTCCAGAAATACCTTTATGGAAACCATGGTGGATGCACCCCATGCTCTGTGCTCTGCAGCCTGTAGGAACCTTGTTAGCTCCAACTCCAGCCTGCTAGTAGATGCTTGTTTCCTGTTGTAGCTATTACAAGAACATCATGGCCCGTGTCTCTTTTCTTAAAGTAACCATGGCATTGAGGAGGAAATGACCTAGTGTCTCTCACTGAAACACTTCTTATTTTTTTATTTGCCATTACTAACTGCCTGTCTGACAGACTTCCATTTACTCGTATGTTTGATCTCAGCCTCTTGGCCTCTTTTTTTATTGGTTTAGCATCGAGATGTAAAATGCTGTTCAGATACTATGGCTTTAAATGCAAATGCGAGTTGAACAGCAGTAGTAATATGAAAAAAATCTCATGAATCCACTCATCATGCCATTAGCCTGTCTGAGAGAAAGGAAAGCAATCTCTGACCACAGCCAGGTGTTTTCACTTGACAGATATTCTAATTGTATGAGCTTTGAATTGATGGAAACAGTGCTAATACTAATCCTACTGCCACTCCTGTCTGCTGTGGTGATACTGCAGTATTTACTGAGCGATAGCTGGTTGTCACATGCAGGTCGAGGGCTGGCATCGGCTGCACTGACAGCTGCTTTACTGTCGACTGTGGCATGCTCTAAATGTGAAGGGAAGTGGAAGAATAAAGTAGCACTACTGCAGCCCTAAGCAGAGGCCCTCATACGAAATCTGCAGTATTTTCTCTGAGAAGTCATGGAATATCAGAGAATTTTACAAACACTTTTTTTTTTTGCTTTCATGTCTTTAAGTATTAGGTCATGTGTTGTTTTTAGTGAAAACCAGACGGATTCGACATGAACAAACCAGGAAAGACGAGCATCATTTGCAGCAGTTTACGCTTGACGAGTACTACTCAGCCTGTGAAAACAGTTGAGTAAGGTCCGCTCTGGCAGGAGCTTTCTACATTCTGAACGGAAAGTTGTATTATGGGAATTGTAGGATCCAGTTTTCTTGCGGCGTGACCCATATTAACTTTAAAAAAAAAAGAAGAAAGAAATTCAAATGTATCGGCTTCTGCTACATTTTGAAATGTATTTTGTTTAAATTTGTCTCCCTCAACTTTATGAAAGTACAGTTTGACATTGCTGGAGTTTCCCCTCAAGTCACTGAAGCTCTTTGATGTTGTTAGGAACAGTCTTCTAAAAGCCATGAAATATATGAATGCAATAGTGAGGATTATATATCTACCAAACACAATAGTTTTAGCCTCTAATGTTCCTGCCAGACATTTCCTCTGCCTGTACAGCTTCACATATATAGCTATCATCTAGGCTGTATGCCATATTTAACACAGCACAGTTATTACCCCCCCCCCCCCCACACACACACACACACACTCCCCCTTCCCTCTTGTTTTCCCCCTGTATCTCCACATAATAACACTTGAAGACCACAGTATGTGTAAGAGCTCGTATTCTCCATGTTAGATGATGGGCTCAGCATGGTTCTCATATTGACCCGCCATGTCTGCAAATGCATTAGTGCAGCAGTGCTTGACCCACTTAATGCCCAAATACAACAAACAAGGCCATCAATAGATACAACCGGCCTTTTTATGCAGCATATAGGGAGCCGCTGTCTGCTTGTGAGAAGCCAGTGTGCTCCGGCGGCGCGAGGGCCCGAACGAGTCAGACGAGGGCCCCGGTCAGGAGAGCAGTGGTGGCTAGTCATGGTGTCTGAAGCAGCTGACAGCCTGACCTAATCCTACCCCACAGACAGGAAGGAAAAGGAGTGTAGCCCCCTGGCCATGTGAGAGCAAGCCTCTGAAAGACTCGTTGTTTTGTGTACAGCGAAGGGGGGGGGGGGGAGTCATTGGACGAGCAGTTGGGAGTTTTAAATAACAGGCTAAAGTGGAGCTTGTAAGCTTTGCTCACACTCATCTATGACTGATGTTATCAGTGCTGATAGAAGCTGGCTACAAGTGGTTTAGGAATGATATTCTGAGCAGGATTTCCTTCAACAATTGTATTAATTTAATGGATTTAGACCTTACAACACAATTGGGATACATGCGCTTGAGCTTTGGTAGCTACATACATGTGCACACAATATATTCCTTTATTAGTCCCACAATGGTATTGCAGCAGTAAAGTGGATAGCAAAAATAGAAGAGCATCATTTAAAAAAATAAAATAAAATAACAATAATTAATAACTGCAAAAGCATTAAAAAAAACAATAGTAGTAAAAATATAATGAATAAATAATCATAACATTGTGTACAAGAATAATTACAAGTTCAGTTTTTGCTACAAGATTTAAGTGTAAATATATATAAAAAAGGGAATATCTACTGAGGGGTCATGTTTTCCAAGTTTGAATATCAAAAATAAACTCATCTAACCCTGGAAACAATCAACCTCGCAGAGTCATACCCAGCCGTTTCCCACGAACAGTTTTTTTTTTTTTCACTCATTTGCATCAGTGTCATGTCTGTCAGGAGAAGGAGGGGCGGGTGGGGGGATTGGTTTAATCGAGAGGATTGAGACAGCGGCCGGAGGACTTAACCATCATCGCTGACCTCCTCTAGTGTCAGTCCCTTAAACAGTTCCAATCCCACCACATCCTGTCCCCAAAGTTCAATCCCACGCATCTCATCCCAAATCACACACACGACGCTCTGGTACTTAACACGACAGCATCAGAAATATGATAACTTTTCTTATGGAAGCCAGTCCCAGCTCTCTGCAGAGGTTTAGATGGAGAGTTTCAACTATATCTCCACTACTACAAATACTCCACCCCCCCGTGTTTACACTCAACATTAACTGTAAACACAGACGCACAAGGACTGAACTGGATAATCACACATACATTTTATTCATTCACTGTGAGCCAGTGACCTCCCTCGCTCAGGAGTTGGAGGTGAGTATAAAAGGACTCTAACACAGTCGCTCATTGTTACATTCACACCTTCCATTATCCTTCGAAAAAAACATATTACCTCCACCGCCTCGAGTGCTGGAGGCTTGTTTGTGTTATCAGCGATTCATTTACAGCCACTGAGTCACAGCGCAGCGCTCCGTCTGTGAGTTATCATCCTCATTTATTACCAGAGCTGTTTACTGGAAAAATGAACTGAACTGAAAATCAGCTTCTATAAGTCCAGACTGCTTCTCAACCCCTTCAGACTGATTAGATTGATTGAATTAGATTTACAACACTCCTGCTTAATATTCTACAAACTGCTGTCATCTTCTATATACACAGTATTACAGTATTAATAAAAGCGTGGCCGATATATTGGTCAGCTGATATTATTGTCCGTTATCAGCCTATTGTTGTCTGATATGCACCAATATACTTTTTAAGTTAACAAGCATTTAATGTATATTTGATCCTTTTTCTTAATTCAAGGCAAATATATATGAACATTATGTTATTTAGTTTAGTTACTTATAATTATTAAAATCCCATTTATACAATAAAGTTTACTGTCAAACTGTAAAATGTCATACCTTCATTAGATATCATTGTCAACTACATTTAAGGGATCAATACAAAAAGTGTATTTTTATGTAGATATTCTTTATATATAAAATTATCGTCTGACATATTGATATCGTATTTTTTTTTCTCCTTAATATTGCTATTGGCATTGTCCTCAAAAGTCCAGTATTAGTCTGGTCCTAGTATTAATTACAGATCCTTAAGGGCTTAGTTGGACAGCATTATGTGTTTTAAGGAGAGGTATTACAGAAAGCTTATTTGACCAACCTGATCGATAACAATGTTCTGGATAAAATGTCTTCAGAGCAATTGGTGTTTGCAATTGCTACTAAATCCTGTTTAATAATTCATCCTGTAGAAATGGTCTCAATATGACTTTATGCGTGATAATATCAGTCAACACCACTTATGACGAAAAAGAGAAATCTGAGCAAGTTTCAAGATGAGTCAGAACTGAATCCATAAAAGAGCTGCTCTCAAGTCAAGATAATCAAACTGACCAAGTCAACAAAAGTCAGCTATGATGTATCATTAATCAGCTGCTACAAGATAAAATATAACACATGATAATGAGAACAAAAGTAACAGTTTCCCTTTCTATTTGATCAAACTGCTCACGTTCATCACGCTATCCATGACAATACAAGCATTTCTTTATTCATGCGTCACTCAGCACAGCTGCGTCATAAAAATTTAAGCTTTCATAACGGAAATTATTTCATTATTTATGATGCATTGTAGTCGTGTGGTGAAAGCGGTGGAGAGGCACAGATGGCTGTACATAGTGGAAAGCTGTTTCTCTTCCTCCAGTCAGTGGATAATGCCTGTAATAGTGGCAGCTTTCAATTTCTCCCATGAGCCGGCATCTTTTACCCCCCACCCCGCCACCCCCTACTCCCCCTCCAGCTATAGGTGTCAGTGTGATAGAGACAGAGAGGGCAAGAGAGAGGTTAAGACTGTAATTGGTGGTCTGTCCCCGGTCCCTGGTACTGGAAGGGGCTCGAGGGATGAGGCTTTAGCAGGCGTAATGATGCCTGTAAGATGAGAGGGGATTTCACTGCGAGCCCCCCCCCCCCCCCACACACACACACCCTCGCTTAAATCCCCCCCTCATCCTCCTCTCTGACAGGAGGATCCTTGCACGGCAAACTGCCAGCGCGAGGACACACGATGCACTCACAGAATGGCAAAACCATTATTAGCCAGAGGGTCTGTCCCCATTTTTAGAAAAGTCTGCCCAAGACCTTTCATCCTACTAAGAGCAGTAAGAGTGAGCAGCTGAGAGTTGTGGACATGAGGAAGTCACTCATTTCAAATTGTAACCTGATATAATTCCTGAGAATGTGAACCTGTCCTGCTCCTGTCAGATTAGTCAGAGAGTGCGTGTGTTCAGGATGGAGTTTGTCTTTGGGGCGCCGGCTCATCTGTTTTGTTTGGGGTGTTCATCTTAGAGCAGTTAACAAGAGCTGAGAGTTAGTTTTTAGCTGTTGTCATGTGATTTATCATTATGGGATGAGGCTCTGTCTCTGCAGCCTCACTCTGCTGCTGTGAGCTGCTTTGATGTGTGGGAGGAGTTGGCGTGTTTGCATTTGTGTGTAAGTTAGTGTGATTTCAAACTGTGCAAACACATACGATAATATAAGTGTGTGGGTGTGGGTGTGTGTGTATGTTTGCACAGTGATCTTGGCTAAGTGGTCACATGTTAAGGCATGTGCTGCAGTCTGGACAGGGGTACCCAAAATGCCTGCTGGTGTTCCAGTGCCCCGTAAGTAGTACTTGGAAATCAAACTGTTGTATCAACTGTGTGTGTGTGTGTGTGTGTGTGTGTGTGTGTGTGTGTGTGTGTCTGCCCTCTCCATCCACGCCAACTGGCAGCAGCGTCCATGCCCACACACATACACACACACACACATACACACAACCCCTAGTGGTATTTATGTGTTTGCTCAGCCATGCTACTTAACCCTTTCACAAGCAACCTCAACCTTAGGGCACGTTACACGCCAAGCAGAAATATGCCCTGTGCCCCGCATTCCCCAATCCTGGACACACACACACACACACACATACACACACATACACACACACAGGCGTGCTCCGCCCCTCGTTACCCATAATTCACATCTGGCCTGCTTTAAAACAGGGCAGTTTTTTTGCACCGATGCAAGGAAAAGAGCCATCAGCAGATTCCTCCTCGCTCGCGCCTCCCTTACAACCGTCTTCCAACCAGAAAGCAACATTTACGAGGGCTGTAAAAGCAGGAATTTTTCTCCTCTCCTCTGTCATTCCACAGCTCTGATGCCAAACACAATTCTGGCTCATCACAGCTTCTTGTCAATCACAGGCCCCCGAATTATACAAATATTTTATACTGTAAACTGCAAGAAAGCATATAAACCAAACTACACTTACCAGAAAAGAGAAATACTGCATGTTCATCAGCACCAATTATTACAGAGGTTTAGGTTGTAATCTAATATTATAAGCACATAAGCATTCAGACATCTTTTATATGAGATTGGACCCACAGTCTGTAGCGCGTGCACATATACTCACACACCCAGATCAATGGAAATGTCCATTAGTGTGTGAGCAGGGATTAGACAACTTTAAAAAACGCTCAAATTAAATTATCATGCTTTTAGTCGACTCGAAAACATTTGTTGTCTCAGACCATAAAAGAGATGTTAAATTCTTTTCTTGGCTTCATTTGTCCATTTGAAAACCGGTCCGGTCTAAAAGCTTTATCTAATGTCTGCCAATCAGTGTTATCCACCTTGAATATAATAACAATAATGTAATAAAAAACAATTCCCCAATTAGATTTTAATTTCAAATAATAATTAAGAGTGCTATAAGTAATATTTCATTATAGAATTTATATTAAATACTCATTTCACACGTAATGAAACTACATTGTGCATATCTATGTAGCATGTTAACATTAGTATTCGATCTCTCCATAAACAGCAAAAAGTCAAAGAGCGGACAGGCTCATGATTTGCCTTGGCACCAGGGAGAAAGGGATGGAAAAGTCCAGCTGTATTTACTTACCCCCCGTCGCCCCCCCCCCCCCCCCCCCCCCCCCCCCCCATTTCCATCTTACGTTTTTGTGCGCTCTCCTTCTCCTCGGTGGGCCGATCCCTGGCTCTCTCTCCGGCTGAGGAGAGCCGGTCTCTCACCATTCCCACGGAAAGAGTTGCCAAAGCAAATTTGGCGAGAGGAAATGGAGACCCTGCTCCCTTCCCAAACCTCCCAATCTCTTCCCTTTCCTTCTCTCTGTTTGTGCACCATTTGTGTGTGTGTGTGTGTGTGTGTGTGTGTGTGTGTGTGTGTGTGTGTGTGTGTGTGTGTGTGTGTGTGTGTGTGTGTGTGTGTGTGTGTGTGTGTGTGTGTGTGTGTGTGTGTGTGTGTGTGTGTGTGTATGTATGCATTTAAAGCTGTTTTGCATGGCCTCCAGGCAGCAGTGGGAAGGCCTGCGGTACAAGAGGAGTCATTCGTTGCCTTCCCTCTCATTATTCTCCCTCTCTCTGTTTTTCCATCCATATCACTGGTGTCATGTGAAATAATCATTTCAGTGATTCCATGTTCTGACTTCAGTTCGAACTTTTAAACAGTTCTCCACAGGGTGTAAAGATTCAGTTGCGGCTAAATGTATATTTAAGACCCATCAGACAGACTTGTGGTGGTCCAGCTGAAAACAAGGCGGCTTTTCTTAATTCCCTTCTGGATAAGCAGAATTTTATCTGTGAAATCTTCTGTTTATGTGTCCAGCTGTGGCTCTCTGTTCATACTTGGTCCCTTGCCACAAACTGTTTATGCTTCTCTCGTTTTGTTCTCCTTTTTTTTTTTTTTTTTTTACCCCTGTTGCCTTTTTTTCTTCCCTTCTTCCCTTCACTGTCCTCCCCTCCTCTGTTTTACTGCTGCGGCTGGGAATGTTGGCCCTCCTTTCCTTTTGGGACCAGGGGACTCATTTAGCCTCTCGTCCTCTCAGTTATGATACCAGTAGCCCAGCTTAGTGCTGTGTAGCAGAGCATAGCTTAGCTTCATGTAACATAGCCTAGCATAGCACCCTACTGGGGAGTTAGTAGGTGCTAAGCTAGCATCTTTTAGTATTCTTATTCTTAAGAGTGCTCAAATGCTAGCATAGCACCCCACTGAGGAGCTGTTGGGAGCTAAGCTAGCATCTTTTAGTATTCTTATTCTCAAGAGTGCTCTAATACTAGCATAGCACTCTTCTGAGGAGTTGGTGACAGCTAAGCTATCATCTTTTAGTAGTAGTATTTTTAAGAGTGCTGAAATTCTAACATATTCAGTTGGAGAAACAGTAAAAAAAAATAACAAAGGACCTTTCGACACGTCAGCTACATTTCATCACATATTTAAGTTTGGTTATCTGGCAGTTGTGTCTTTATCAGTTGCTGCAAGCGTTTAACCTTTAGCCAGGCTAATGACAGCAGCTCAGGGAGGTTTCTCTTATGTTTTGTCTACTAGCCTCTCTGGACTCTTCCTGGAAGTGGAGACCTCTGTAAGAAAAAAACCCCCAGCAGAACCACTGCCTTAAAACATTGTCTGAGAACAAAAAAAATCTCAAATGTAAATGTTGAAATAAGAAGGAATTTAAATGTAAGATTTCTAAGCATTGTAGTGTCCCTCAAGGAGAAGACTCAGAAGTGACAGCAGAGTTAGACGAGTATCAGTATGAGTTGTTTTTGGCCATGACTGTGGAAACAAAGTGTCTTCTTGTTTTTCTTTCTAGTAGCAGAGAATGTAGGAGAAGCTTCCCTGCTAATGGGATAAATGATGGGTTATGTGAGGAGAGGTGGTACAGGCAGGTACTGCTGGGGCCTCCTCTCTTTATACAGCTACCTGATAGCCTGAACATCTGTCATTTCTCTACACACATGCACACATGCATGCACACAGTGCTGTGTTTGTGCCTGGCAGGTGTCTTCACCTTTGAGTGCAAAGTCTGTTCTCTAACAAGCTCAACAAGTTAATACTCGCTCTTTATAATTCTAAACTTGGAGTGAATAAACAGACTTACTTATGTGCTGAGCACAGGAGAAATTACTCCTCGTTATATCAAAGTGAATATTAGATGAGGTCATTTCAAGTCTAGTCAGCAAACCAGTTCATCTTGAAGTCGGAACTGCACCTCAGCAAGACTAAGAAGCAGAGTCCTGAATAATGAGATTAATTTGATCCTTTGCAGTGCAGAGCCGCAATCGCTTCACTGTAACTATGTAAAGTGTTTTTGCTATTTACTTCATGGAAGACAGAGATTCTATTGTTCTCTGTGACTCCTCAGCCAAGGAGACGATGGTGGGATGAACTAGTTGCCAAAATTGGAGCTCTGCGTGTGTGTGTGTGTGTGTGTGTGTGTGTGTGTGTGTGTGTGTGTGTGTGTGTGTGTGTGTGTGTGTGTGTGTAACCCACAAACACTTAGTCGAGGAATCTCACTCGAGTGAGCAGCCTTGGTGCTGTATTTTTATCCTTTATGTTTGTCTGGTTGCAGAACTGCATACACACACACGCACACTCACACGCACACGCACACACATACACAGAGCAGTAAGTGGCATTCTTACTTAGAAATGAGTGCAGACAGGTGGTGAAATTCAGCTCTCCAGTCAAAATAAAACAGTTCACCTTCTCTGCTCATAACAATTCAGCTTGAAGCAGACATAAAAACTGCTCAGCCCTCAGGGAGAAACCGCAGTGCTACACACAGCGTGTTTGTTTGCTCTAATGAATTCAGCCTCCAGTGTCCCAGGTCAGCTTTTTTTTCTCTTTCTTTCTTTCTGCATAAACATGTTGTCTGACACCTGTTAGTTTCTCAGCATATGCGGCCTATGCGGCACGAGGTGAGCTAAGCTCTCGCTTTGTCTGCAGGAAGGGGCCCCTCCCTTTTCCACCACCGCAGGCCCCTCAGCAAGACAGGGAGGGAGGCCAAAGTCAGGTCAAAGGCAGGGTGCGGCTCCGTTCACCCTTCTGAGTGAAGAAAGAGCAAAGAAAACAGGTTGTTGGCCCTTTCATCTCAGCCCTAGACTTGGGGGGGGGGGGGGGGGGGGTTTGGGTTTAGCAACCTGTTTAGCATCATACCACTACAGACCGTTTGTCTCTGATAGTAATGCGGTCTTGACACTGAGTCACATCATGTGGTCAAAGCAAGAATGATTTCTGACTGAATGAGCAGACAGTGGTCAGTGGCTTTTATAAGAATAACCAAGATTTACACAGTCATATAACAAATAAACATGGGATCACATATCAGTGCACTGTTGTTTTTTCACACCGTTCTAAACCACTTTAACTAACAGATTTTAAAGGACTAGTGTGTAGAATTTAGTGGCATCTAGTGGAATGGATAACTAGTTCTGTAAGTTGACACTATTCACTCTGCAGACGTTCTTTTTCTTCTTGAAGTTTCTGTGCAACTTCTTCTTGCTCTCTTTCTCTTGACTGGAATCTAGCTTGTTTGTAGAGGACATCCTGTAATCTATGACACAGGAAACACACTCAGACAGATAGACGAATAGCAGTTGCTGGGGTTGGGGAGTGGCAGAAAATGAAACAGGGGTGGGGGGGGGGGGGGGTGTTGCTTGAAAATGACAGATTATGTCAAGAAAGAGATTCTGCGTTACTTCATAAAAGCCCGTCTGTCACGAGAGCGGCTCTGTTTTAAAGCTGGTGGAATTTAGAGGCCTCTTTCTTAAGCAACACTGCTGGGTTCTTTTGGGATTTTTTTCCTGCATGGCACTCACCTTCAAACTTTCCCCAAAACCAGTTTCACCTCAGCTTTAGAGTTTATTCCCTGAGACTCAAGTTTTCAGAATAAAAGCAGGGACGTCTCACGTACTCTTTTGACTTTGTTCCAGCAGAGTCCAACATCAATAACCTTTCCTCCATATTTGTTGCTTTCCTGACTGTTTACAAGGCAGCTGCCTCCATTGGATTGGATGTGTTTGACATAAACCTGCCTCGTAATCTCATCCACATGCACTCTTGTTTTCTGTTTGTTTTTTTCCTTCTATTTTTGTATTCTTTAATGTGTCATTTTCTACTTCCACCGACTCCTAGTGTAGAACCTCAGCATGAACTCGCTCCTTACTGAGTCATTTGTAGCCCAGTGTGACCTTTGGTTCCTCACTTTACTAGCTGTCTGAAATAACACTTGTGATTTGTTCAAATAGGTGCAACAGAATAAAGAACCCAGTGTGCCTCCCAAAAAGCTCTGCTGATTTGGAACATTTCATGCATTCCTTTAGGGGTTTTTTTTTTCTTTTATAGCAGTGCTTCCCCGAAGTGGGACCACTAGGGGTCTAGAGAGCGCTTCAGAATGTCCACAGCATAGTGAAGAAACATATTATTTAACTGACTAAAGGTCAACACAGTGAAAGTCAATCTTAAGCAGAAGTTTCACTTCCCTTGTTGTCTTTCTAGCAGTTATGTAAGTTTTCTTTAGACTACATCCACCCACAGATTCCTCTTCAGACAGGGTTCCTCATGGAAATATCTCTAGAATTGAGGGTTTGTGGTCTCATTTATTTGAAGCTTGTAGCATGAAAGACTTGGAGGTTCTAATCATGAGCTTTTTTCCATCATAAAGGCCTGTTAGTGGAGGCTTAACACACATTTTTTTAAAAAGCGAGAGCTGCAAAAGAGCTGCTGCTGCAAACAAAACTGGTTTCACCAAGGAAGAAGACTGAAGAGATCTTTGTACGTTGTTTAAAAAAAGCTCTTCATGCTGCGTCGTCTCACTGCGTCTCACAGCAGAGACGTGCAAACAGAGGAAGTGCTCTGAAACTGTGAGGGTTTCAAAAGACAGAGAGTCTTCAACCGAGAAGACTGTTATCACCCCAACCATCATCTCTCTCTCTCTCTCTCTCTCTCTCTCTCTCTCTCTCTCTCTCTCTCTCTCTCTCTCTCTCTCTCTCTCTCTCTCTCTCTCTCACACACACAGCCATACTAACAGGCATACACCCACACCCACATACACCCCTCCTGGACACGTGCTCACACACAAGCCCCCTGCATGGGGCCCCCCTATGGCAGCTGAGACAAGCCTGCCACTCTCACCATTTCCACATATGCTGCTCCATGACTTGAGGCTTTGTGAGTTTCCCAAGCAGGGGATTCCTAGCTGCCATGTGTGAAGTAAGGAGCTGTGAATTAGCATTTGACAGGTACTCACTTCAAAGGTCCAATACTGATGGTATGTGTGCCATGGCTTATGGTTAAGATCATTCCAACATAATTGGGCTCAAACTGGCCTACAGAGCACTGCGGCTCTTTGCTGGAAGCATGAATGATAATATAACGATGTCTGACTTTTGATGAAAGGTCAATGTCACCCCCCCCCCCCCCCCCAGCCTCCTCCCACCACTACCACTACCACCACCCAGACACCAGTGTTACTAGTGCAGAGATATTACGAAGTGTCGTGTTCACAGTGTGAAGTGTTGGAGTACACAGACAGCACAGTCTGGGCATGTCTAACACACACCTCAGCTAATCGGAAAGCCTTATCTTAGAGGTGTGACATCCTGTCTACGCTGTGCAATCCACACCAAATCATAAAGACGGGAGGAGGGGGAGAGGGAGGGGGGTTGCAAAGTGCATGGACGTATGCACACACACACACACACACACACACACACACACACACACACACTGTCACACACCTATTTTTATGTCTTTGAAGTCAGCCCTGGCCTGTCATTGGCAGGGCTGTGAGTCAGAAGCTTATCAGGGGAGCGCTCTCAACTTTCCAATAAAAGTGTCTCGCTTGCTAGTCGGTCAGTGTGTGAGTGTGTGTGTGTGTGTGTGTGTGTGTGTGTGTGTGTGTGTGTGTGTGTGTGTGTGTGTCTACTGAAGGAGGAATTCTCCCATTTTCCTGTCACACACCCTCAACCATGGACCCCCGTTTGTTAATATTTACTCCAAGGGGCCCACAGAGGAGGTGTCACACACTCTAATAGGTTAATTTGTAAAGTGAGTTTACACCACACCTTGCTTTGTGAACAGTGAGCAGCAGCAGCAGCAGCAGCAGCAGATCCACATCATCAAGAACCCTCTTTTTCTAAAATAGAAATTCCCACCATGGCTGTCTGTTTGCCTGATGTCTAGCAGACCTGCTGTTCAGTAATCTAGATTTACAGATCCAACCCCTCCCCAAAACCCCCCACCACCACCAACGCTGAGTCCTGCGATCTTGGCCAATTGTTGCCCCCCTCTCCTTTCCCAACACTTTCCCCTTGTCCAAGATTACCAGGGCCGGATCTCGCCCCTGATGGAGAGCCGCGGTGTTGGCAACCGGTAATCCACGAGACGAGGGCTGGCACGTGGCACTGAGACTTTGCCCAGAGGCAGCACAGTGTGTGTGTGTGTGTGTGTGTGTGTAATCAGCCTCGCTCTCTGGACTGAACTGCAGGCACTAACCTCTAGCCTGTAGCCCTGCTTTACTGCCCCTGATATGTAGGACATATCTCTTCATCTCTCAATAACCCACAAACCTACCAACCAACCACAGACAGGCGGGCGGGACTCTTCTGAGCTGTTGTAGTCAGTCAGTCTCTTTCCACCAGCTAAAAAAAAACAATCTACAATCATTCATCAGGCTCTCTTATCCTGTATTGTACTTTCATTGTAGCCACATTATACACTAACACCTCCTCAGATGAGATTACTTGAAATATAGCTCCTGATGTTTCCTCTCTTGTCTATTTTTCTCTTTTATTGTGAAACTTCTAGAGGTTTCCAAGCATTTTGAGTCATGTTGAAAAGTCATGGAGTCGTACATAGAGGAGTGTAGAGGAGCACAGCTGTCACGTCCTTAGCGGTATTTGTTCGTCTAGCCACGCTACTTTCCTGTGAGAGCAGCTCTGATTACACAGACATGTGGCATTGCATGACACACTGCCAGAGAGAGAGAGAGAGAGAGAGAGAGACAGAGAGAGAGAGAGAGAATCTTAACCCCATTACAAATGACCACCTGTTGAAACCACACAGGGGGAGGTGTGAGTGTGTGTTCTGTCCACTCCTGCACTGCAGAGCGCTGTAGATTCCTGAGGGAGATCCTCACTGAGAGAAAACAAGAGCATGAAGTGAACCAGAGAGAGAGAGAGAAAGAGAGAGGTAGAGGTTGAATCTATAGTGTATCCCCTCTAGATATGTAGTTGTTCTCACAGAGCTTTGTGACCTCTCCTCCAACACATGACATCTAACACACAAACATATAACATGTATGAGAAGTTGAGCCTGAACACGCTTGAATCACTACCAGCACCGAGAGTTTATTTTAAAGACTGCGCTTTAGTATCATCAACTATACAAATATTGTATAGCTCACAATATTTCACATTTCTGGCACTTCATTTAAATAATGTCCAAGTCTAAAAAAATGTTAGAATTTCAGTCCTTCAAGAGAAAGTCAGTAGCTTGAATCCAGATATTAGGATAATAATAATAATAATAATAATAATAATAATAATAATAATAATAATAGGTTGGATAATTCATCTCTAGTATTAAAATATTGCATTCACACACTGTTAAACAACAAAATTCATTGCACATGTTCTCTCTCTCGCTCTCTCTCTGTGTGTGTGTGTGTGTGTGTGTGTGTGTGTGTGTGGCAGTTAGTGACAGCCACAGCTTGGAGAGGCTGAGGTCATAGCCACAAAGCCGCCCTAACGGAGGCAAGAGAAACAAACCCCCACTTGTCTGTCTGTATGGGTGTATCTGTGTGTGACAGACAGATAGATAAATACATACACACACACACACACACACACACACACACACACACACACACACACACTGCACACTGCCCCAGTCACCTCTTGCCTCCTCTCTTGGCTGCCCATGAGCAAACACACCTAGTTATATTGGATCTTACGTGTGACAAGTGTGTGATACATTACCATGGTCTGGACTGTGTGGGTGTGTGTAGGAAGACTTTGATGGTGTGGTAACCCTGAAGCAACACACACACATACACACATACACACACACACACCACACACACACACACACGCACACACATACGCACACACATACACACAAAGTCAACACCACATCTAAATTTAAACACACTCACACTTCCAGTTATCAGTAACCTCCGCTGGCACTCCCCTATCAGGCATTCTTATACACACACACACACACACACACACACACACACACACACAGTGATTGGTATGTCTGACACTGCTGGGTGCGTTTTCAGTTCACTGACATTTTAGTGTTACAGTTCTCTCGAGCTGCCAAGTGAGCAACCTGTGGTGCGTTCACATCACGTGGGAGAAAATGGACTTGAATGTGTTTGTACATTTATATTCAAGCCTGTTTGAAACACTAAATTTAAAAAATCAACTAGATTTAACTCGTGGAAGTTAACCTGCATATTTTTATATACACATATATACTCAAAAACCAATGTCCTTGTCTTTCTTTCAGCTGTCAGACCCCATCCCAATCAAAAAGTCCAAACATGAAGACTTCCCATCACAATCCCCATTGGCTGACAAAGAGAAGCAGCACGACTGGCTGTCCGCCTCCAATAAGGTCAGTGTTGCTAAGCTGGTAGAGGAGATGATGATGAAGATGATGATGATGCATGGAGCATGAGATGAGATGCCATGTAATATTATACAAAGGTTTTCAGATGAGGGTATCGCTTAAATTTAGATTTAGTAAGCGGGTGGGAAGACTGGGGGAGCGAGTGAGGTGATGGGGGGGTGTTGGGGGGGGGGTGTTAACTGTAGATGCAATGGATTCACTTACTGAGATGGAGGGAAGTTTTAGAGCAGTGTAACAGAATCTAACCACAATATAATGATGGATGTATCCTGTGAAGATTAATATTCCCTAAAAAAAAAAAAAAATGTCTCATGGAGGTTTGGTTACTAACGTCTGAGCTGTATCTTCACACTGACCCTCCTCCAGTCACACAACACTTTCATTACTTATGATGACAGATGTCCCACTCAGCTTTTTAATCAATGAACTGCTCTACTGGAAAAGCAACACAAGTACAGACTGCAAGCTAAAACACATTGTGATGCTAAGAACTGAATATTTATAATCAGAATCCCATTAGGGAGAAATTCAAAATTGACACAACAGTATTCTTGAAAATGATTAAAAAATAAAATAAAATATACACTAAAAACAATCTCCAAATACTATATACAATAAACAATAAATAAACAATGCATTAGTGGGAGTGGGAGCTGCTGGGAGCTGTGTGGTGTTGTACAGTGTGATAGCTGATGTATGTCATCATCATCTACAGTGATTATCAGACGTGATGTCATTTCCTTCAGAATCAAAAGTAACCACTTTCATGCTGAAATTCAACAATCAAGTACAGGAAGATCAAACATCTCATTTCAACAGCTTTAAAGATGCTGCTGAACTAAAGTGACTTAACTAATATTTCATCACAAAACATAATGGGTTAGACTAATTAATAAAATGTCTTCTATGACAGAGAGATAGCGGCCTGTAGGCCAAATTTCGCCCTACAACAAAAATTCAAAGGTTACATCAAAACTTTAATATAATTTTTCACAAATCTACAAACAATAAAATAAACACAAGTTTCCTGTAACTCTCAGTTATTGTCATATATTCTTGTTACATGTAATTCTGCCCTCACACCAGCAGAGGCATTCAAACTGTCATGCTATCTTAGGTCCAATAAACCTTCCACAAATTAAAGTTTAATATGTGAATCCAACAACTTTTGGCAGAGGAAGAGAAATGCTGTGTTGATTCTAGTTTCCCTTTTAGATACTGTGTTGTAAATCTGTTTTATTCTTATATAAATTAGAAGAAATAAACATGTAAACCTGTGTTTCCAGTGCATCGATAAGATCCATACAATCATAAACTCCATAAAATCTTAAAATACATACAAATATATAAAGTATAAAATATAAGTACATATCATTTCCTGTGTGTGTATTGTGTATTGATCAGTTGGAAGTATTTAAAATATGAATTGCACTTAGGATAAAAGACTTCAAACCAGTTTTGAGTGGATTTGGACTTTGTAGTTCTTATAGTTTTTGTTTTTCAAATGAAAAAGAAGAAAATGACAATATCACCATATCCAAAGATTTCAAACCACACCCAGTCATAACTGAGAGAGATTCAGAGATGGTAATGTGCATCTTCAATACATTTTCTTACATCTCACATTATTTCTCTTTTTTTTTCAGGGGCTTAACTGCATCCAGCCTAGGCAGAGACCCTCAGCGTTCAGACCTTGGTCTCCACATATCTCTGCTGCTGATAAGGAACCCTCCAGTCATCCTCTGGCCCTGCTGAGAGACAGGTGAGCCCCAGCAGCACAGAGCAGGAGAACCACATCACTCACACACACACACAGCACTTCACTGGCTTTCAAGGAAAATGAAGTGGAGACGATGTAATATCTGTTTTTCCTGAGAGGAGCTTTTTACTACTTGTTCAGTTAGATGTGATGAGCTCCCAGCATGCTCTCTCACTTGTCTGGGTGGGCTGGTGTCACAAGGGGTCAAGTCTGACTGTACCACCCGCCTCCCACACGCCACCATTCACACACACATTTGACACACACTCATACTGTGGGCACCCACTTGGCATAGTGCTGCCAGTTCAGCCTGAGCCATATCACAGCTGATCTGGCCCAGTTTCTCCTAAAGTGGGAGGAAAGAGCTGCAGGCATTTTATTTGAATGTCAGCATAGACTGTTTTCAATATGTGAACCATACAATATGGTACTGGCTGTGTTTATGCACCGCTGAATTCATAACCATGTTTACCTTCATTTACATTTATTGAGAAACAGCCATTTAAAACTGGCTTAATATGTCTGCTTTCATCCTAGTTTCTACAACTACAAGAGCCTGGAGAACGCTGTGGCCCCTAATGTGGCCCTCACACCGCTGCCCCTGGGAAAGATGGGTCCCATGTCCCCGTCAGTCCCCAGCACCTCCCACCCAAGCGGAGGTGAACCTCCAGGCGAGGGAGCGAACGCCAGCGCCAGGCCTCGCAAGAGGAGAGCCACAGGGGAGCTCCAGCCTCCAGCACCGGAGGGTCCCTGTCCTCCTTCCTCCACTGCCAGCAAGCCACTGCCACCCCCACCTCAGGACGACAAAGACTCTGAGGTGGAGATCGAAGTGGAGAGCCGCGATGATTGTAAGTAAAGAACTAGAATCTGTGTACTGTACTAACTCTAAACTGGTTCACTAAAATCAGTCCCGTCTCTTTGTGTCTCTTTGTGTCTCCTCCACAGTCACTTCCTCCCTGTCCTCCCTGTCGTCACCATCCTTCACCTCGTCCAGCAGCTCAGCCAAAGACCTGAGCTCGCCTGGAACCCAGGGGCCGATCTGCACCGTCACGTCGGCAGAGGGCACCCCTCCCGCCGCTGCAGCCGCCCCCGTCACGACCCCCGTCACCCCTCCGGAGCTGGGGCTGGAGTCTGAGCTGGAGAGTCTGAGGCAGGCCCTGGACAGCGGCCTCGACTCCAAAGAGTCAAAGGAGAAGTTCCTGCATGAGATCGTGAAGATGAGGGTGAAGCAGGAGGAGAAGCTGGGGTCCGCTCTGCAGGCCAAACGCAGCCTCCAGCAGGTACACAGCTGTTTCTATCAGTTAGTAGGGTGATTTCGGACGGCCCGATCCAGAACTTGTTACTATGTCACACCAGAAAGTCAGATCAGGAGCTTCATCATGAGTCCACCACTGCTTTAACGTTACATTAACAACTTTTACTTAGTGATGAAACTCAGCATCAGTGTTCTGAAACATCCTGTTGAAATCTCTACAGCTTCTTCTTTCCTTCATTCATGATCACACTCTGCTTCACACACTCTGCTTCATACACTCTGCTTCACACACTCTGCTTCACACACTCTGCTTCACACACTCTGCTTCACACACTCTGCTTCACACACTCTGCTTCACACACTCTGCTTCACACACTCTACATACTGTCTATATACACATTATAACATGTAAAGATGCTGCTTTATTCTGATTGGCTGGGGGCCACTCCTCCTGCCATTCAGAGTAAATGCTGATTAATAATGCAGATTTTATTTAAACAGGAAAGATGGATTTAGAGAAAATGGAGAATAAACTGTCACAGCAATGTTTCATATAGACTCACTTCTTATAAATAGGAGTGAAAATAGACTCGTCATATCAGATCTTTCATCTTGCCCTGATGTTCTTGGAATCAGACTACTACAGAAACTTTTTCTTAGAAAATAAATGAGAGTTTAGGCATGAAAACACAGGAGTGGATTAGAGAATAGAGATTAGATTAGAAGTCATTATCACTGTCCGCTAAGCTTGTAGTGTGAGTTGGCAAATGATAACAATGAGAACGGATGTTGCTGCAAAGGGAAAGGCCAGACTTCCATTTTTATTTTTGGTCTTGGAATGAGAACAAGAAAATGCCGACGAAGGAGTCTGTGTGGGCGAGAGACATACACACACACATACACACACACACACACACACACACACACACACACACACACACACACACACAAAAAGCATCCAGAGCAAAGAAAAGCGATTCCAGCAGCACAGTATTCCACTTTCACTTTCTATCAGAGAGGAGAGGAGCTGTGCAGAAGCAGAGCTAACCCAACCAAACTATAAACTACAAGCTACATGTAGAGCTACAAAACAAGCTGCTGCTGCTTTAACTCCTGCTGCTTTAGCTTGAACTAACTTTAACCCTGTCTCTCTCTGTTGAAGGAGTTCTTATGTAAAGTCTGTGCACAGTAAAAAGGGTGTGATGCAGATTGTTTCTTTTCACTCTTTTTGTAGTAACCAACAAAGCTTGATGACAGACATGTTTGTCCCAACTGCTAGGTTCCCATGAGAAGGCTATGGGCGTGTTTCCACCACACACACACACACACACACACACACACACACACACACACACACACACACACACACACACACACACACACACACACACACACAGTCTTTTAGTGATTCAGAGGAAGGAAACCTAACTTCTGTCAGCACACACACTAACTCCTGACTTGGTTGAATGTAAACACTGGCATGGACACTGCAGCCAACTTTTGAACCAATCACTGTTCTTCGGTGTCAACATGTGACATCCTCATCCACTGACTCTCACAGCAGCTGTACAAGCCTCACAGGACACTGAATTTCCTAACTGATAGGAAGTGATTAATTGTGTAAACAGAAACCCCCCAAAATGAACTTTCTACTAATCCTTCCTCCTCCTCCTCCTCCTCCTCCTCCTCCTCCTCCTTCTTCTTCTTCTTCTTCTTCTTCTTCTCCAGGAGCTGGAGTTCTTACGGGTTGCCAAGAAGGAGAAGCTGCGAGAGGCGACCGAGGCCAAGCGTAACCTGAGAAAGGAAATCGAACGCCTTCGAGCGGAGAGCGAAAAGAAGATGAAAGAAGCCAACGAGTCGCGGATCCGCCTGAAGCGGGAGCTGGAGCAGGCCAGACAGCTGAGGGTCTGCGATAAAGGCTGCGAGGCGGGACGTCTCCGCGCCAAATACTCGGCACAGGTGAGTCAGCGAACGCCTCGCCAACGTCTTTTCAAACCATCAGGTCACAACTCTGGGCCTTTTCGAGGCTTTTGAAACTTTAATGACGGTTGGGTGAATGGACAGAGAAACGTGTGGAAATGAAGCAGACAGACAGTAACGGTCCTCTGGTTGAGAGTCTAGACCATTATGTCAACACCCTCGCTGTAATTGCAGTGTTTAACTGTCTCAAGCTCTCCTAAGGTCAGCAAAGGAGAAGGCAAGAAAAAAAAAGCCACTTTTCCTCTTCCCCAGTCAAAAATAAAAGGGTGTAGCCCGAAGTGCACAGACGTATGATAAGCCCCCCTCCCCTCCCCCTCCTCCGAAGGGAAACAGGAAGAGACGTTGCCTTCCCTCAGGCATCATGGGAAATGCAGATTAGACAAAACAAGAGAGGAGAGAGAGGAGGTTATGCTCTCCAGCTGTGTGTGTGCAGCCGTCATTTAAAGAACAAGATGCTTTTTTACATGTTTACAGTTCACAAGCTTTTTAACCCTTTACATACTGTTCAGGGTCACTTTGACCCATTTTTAGCATTTGAGAGCTGTAAAAACACATCATATACACATTTCTTATAACCTAATGTGACCCCAATTATACAAAAATAAAATGCATCTTTTTTATTTTTGTGCAGCTGACACACGTTTATATGAAAATTTGACCTGGCTTTATTTAAAATATAATAATAATCAAAAATCAGCATTTAAACATTTTGTATTCATCATAATTTATAAAATGTTCTCCTGGAACATAATATAATGATTGTGAATGTCTTTTTTTACACTCTTCATTAAAGATGAATCCAACATGTATTAATGACTGATGTGAATTGGTGTAGAGACGAATTATGAGTCACAATATGAACAGTGTGTAAGGGTTAAAACAAAGCAACAGTAGGTGTATTGACTTGATGAAAGATTGGAAATATTCAGATTGATAAAGTCTCAGGAGGAACTAAAATATTTCCTCATGCTTGCAGGTTTTGGCTTTTGCAACAGTTTAGTGATTTTCACATCACACACTTCCATTCAAATTCTTTAGGAAGGAAGAAACTGACAATAAGTTTCATAACTGGTTTCAGCGTGGCTCAGTTTCAGAGAACGAGCTCATTTATTTGTCAAATTTAGAACTTCACTGTACAGAGAAATTCAAACGTAAACAGCATGAGATGTTTTGAAGGCCACATGGACTGGAAATGTGCAGGAGCAAAGAATGGAGCTCTGTAGAAACACTGTGTAGAAACACTGTGTAGAAACACTGTGTAGAAACACTGTGAGCACATCTTGTTTGTTAACCTTCAGATATCTGCACCGCTGTAGGAAGGATTTAAACTGACTGTCTATATGCAGCAGCCAAAGAATCAGCTCATTTTTTATGTGACTGGATAATATTTCTGAAAATGTGAGTCGACACATTCACATGTTAGATTGTGGAGATCATTCTGTGTTCTAGAAAGTTCCATTCAACACCATGCAGAGTTCCTATCATGTGGGACAGATAAGATAAGATATTCCTTTATTAGTCCCACAATGGAGACATTTACAGTATAGGGTTAGGGTTAGGACAATAAATAATAAGTACAACAGCAATAAAAAACAGAAGTAAAACATATAGTTAATAATAGTAACTTTATGTACAGAAGTAAACAAGTCATATTGATGCTGTGTGAAGGATTCCCATGTTCATGACTTATAATGACATGTGAAGACTGTTGCATTATTATTATGAATGAACAGTGTCGCCTCACATTCATTTCATGGGTTGAATGAAGCAGATGTAATGTTTCCATACATGTCACATCAGTATTATCAATATCACAGTTGTGATTATGACTGAAACATGTCATCAAATCACATCGACAGTATGTTCAGAGTTCTATATACCGTTAATAACAGGGTCAATAGTTCACATGTTTCCTGTCATGTGTTTTCCAGATCGAGGACCTCCAGATGAAGCTGCAGCACGCCGAGGCCGACCGCGAGCAGCTCCGAGCCGACCTCCTGCTGGAGCGGGAGGCCCGGGAGCACCTGGAGAGAGTGGTAAAGGAGCTGCAGCAGCAACTTTGGCCCAAATCCAACAGCGACAAGGAGGGGACGCCCATGGACATGCCAGCTGACAACTAACCCAGCAGCCCAACCTCTCCTCCGCCCCAAACTGTTCCCCCTCACCCAACCCATCGCCACGACCGCCCCCCCTCCATCATCATCATCATCATCATCATCATCTTCCCGGGCCGGCTACAGTGCTCTCCATCACGTTAACCCTCCACAAAGACAAAATAAAGACTCCCACGCTCAGAGCAGAGACGGAGAGAAGAAACCTGCGTCCTCATCCACGCCCATAAAAAAAGTCCAGCGAGCGGTTTCCTTGGAGACAAGACTGGCAAACGACAGTTCGAGGATGCAACAAGGAAATGCATTACTAAATCAAAAGCACTGACTAGCACCTTCCAAACTCACAGAACTGAAAACTGGATCAGAAGAATGAAAGAGAAACAGACGCACAGCACCAAGTGTGTGTGTGTGTGTGTGTGTGTGTGTGTGTGTGTGTGTGTGTGTGTGTGTGTGTGTGTGTGTGTGTGTGTGTGTGTGTGTGTGTGTGTGTGTGTGTGTGTGTGTGTGTCAGCGACTGTTGGACAGACGTCTGTGATGAAAAATGCTTAAAAAAAATAAACAAAAAAATAAAAGACTATAATATTAAACAGTTATTCAGCTGTTGAGAGGTGATCTAGCGGTGCATCTATGAGGGCCAGGCTCACACTTAACCCCCCCAAACCCCCCTTCCCCAAGAAGTCTCCACCGCCGTCCCTCGCCATGACCAAGATGGAGGATTTGAAGACATTATAAGCTATTTAAGAGACTACATAGCGATTATGTAAAGAAAAAAAAAACAAAAAAAAGACAGTTTCTTTGTTTCTCTGTGCTATCGTAGTTTGGAAAATCGAGAAAAAGAAAAAAAAGACACAAACGAATCAGAACATGAACAAAACAAAGCAAATGAACTTTCCACAGTGCCACCATGGGTTTGTGAGTTTTACAGGAAGCCAGCACAGTCCACTGAGCGGGAAAAAGCATCATGTTCAAAATCCAAGCAGCCCCCCGTTTGGTCCTCAAACTCGTTTGGGAAAATCATTTCTTTCTAATTTGTAAAAGCGGAGGGCCAGCTTGTATTCAAACTGATGTTTTTTCTCTCTTTGGATCAAATCTTGAATTGGGAATTTGGAGGAAAAAACATGCTGTGTTCAAGGCACCTTTTTTTTTTTTTTTATTCAGTGAGCACTTGTTTTTGGATGATCAATAACTTTATCCAACAGTCTCCGTCACAATGTCGCTCACACTACACACACACACACACACACACTGACTGCCATATGTGTTTTTAAGCATTTGGGTCAAAACCCTGAAGTGTTGATCTTCTAAAGATGAACTACTCCAGATGTGAGCGTGGCCTTGTGTTCTTATCACATATGATGAAAGCTGGCATGTTTTTACTCCAACTGACATCAGAATCATCTATAATTTAACGGCTGTATGGGGCATCCTGGGCAAGAACCACAAAAATGTTCATTTTAATTAAATTAAGGTATGTAAATATAAATATATGTTGTTGGGGTTTTTTTGGGGTTTTTTTTACTTTACAATAATGACTCGCACTTTGTCCTAACAAAATACTGTTATACTGCATTGTACTCCCACTATTGTCCTCAATCTTACTTTGAAAACATCATCTTATACATGAATGCTACCATATAATTCCAGTAAGTATTTTGTTGATTATATGCATCTCGAATAAATACTGTTGTTCTGTTTTTTGTTTTTTTTTCTTAAGGCAAAGTATTGTAAATAAACAGAAAGAAAAAAGGCTCTACCTGTTGCTTGCTGATGCAGTCTGGGATTGTTGGAACATTTTGGGCAACACATTCTCCTCCTTTTTTTTTTTTTTGTAATATAATTGACACAAACACCCGGTTGAGTCATAACTAATATGACAACACTTCTTCATAAGTCAGTAAATTGTCATAGGAGCCTGAACAAACAGTCACATGTCTTTGCAAGGATAAAATGTGATTTTATTCTGAAAGGCAGACGCCAGGAATCTGCTGTCACACAGTGGGTACAATGCAATCAGAATGTACATGGTGTTAATGCAAGTTTTCCTTTGGTTGTTGATGTTGTTTTAAATGTGGAGATATTTTATTGCTTGTCTGTTATGTTCACTTTTTTCAATAGAAAACTCATATTTTCTTTATGCATGAAATTTGAGAAGGTTTGCCATTCATATAGTCAGTTATTGGGCATTGATACTGTACGTGTAAGGGTTTTATTGTGTTATGCAATATAAAGCAATTTGTCTTATTTAGAAGAGGAAAAAGTAAGTAAAAAAGCAACAAACCGTATATTGTTCTTAAGAAAAAACTTCACACTTGCAAAAAAAACAAGACATTAAAAAAAAAAAAAAAAAGAAGGAAAACCTTTTTATCAAATGCAATGCTGGACAACCTCAAGTGCCTGGACGAGGGCGAAAGGTTTCCAGAGGAAAACTGATGATGAAACTGTTGGGGGCGGGGTCTCCCATCAACTTCCTGTTTGCAGGTTTTCAAAATGAAAAAAGCCCCTCCCTCCCTCGCTCAGCAGCTCTTTCTATCAGTGTTCCTAAAAAAAACCAACCAGTTTACAAACTCTTTTCTTTTTTTCAACGCAGAGAACAATTGAACAAATGCTAGACGCTTAATGCTTTTTTTTTTTTTTTTTTTTTTTTTGTTAATCCTGAATGATTTTTTTTTCTTCATTTGAAATCAATGATATGCATGTTCAATTAATTTTTATAGAAGAATCTTGAAAAGCCACTTGCTTCAGTAAATTGTTACTTTGGGTTGTATATAAAGATTGAACTGTTTAATCCCAGTTTGCTGACTTGTCCAGGATAATAAAGAGGGCATTATGTTAAAAAGCCCGTTTCTTATCCAACATTACTGATGTTGCTCAGAGAAAGACACTGCGTCTGCGACTTTGGCAGACCTAAAAATTGGTACATTTTGTAGTTGTTTTTACACTCAAAAGAGTTGATAGCCTATGTGTAGTTTACTTTACTCATGGTTTTCTACTAAAGAAGGGAGACAATAACGACATTGGCTCTTCACTCTCCCTCACAAAAAGAAAAAAGCAATTTAACAACGTCTTGTTTTCTAAAGGAGAATCATTTTGCTAAATAATGGACAGTAAAGCAGCAATAACAGTCCATATTAATAGACAAATACTAGCCAGTGTGAAGGTTTGAATAAGAATTTACAAATGTAAATATTTTTTTCATTTACAATATTGTATAATATATGTACATGGTGTTCCTTTTTCAAAAAGAAATCTTTTCTTACAATAGCTGTCTTGTTTTTTTGTTTTGTTTTTCTGAATTTTGTGTTTTAACTAAGACGTTTCAAAAACAGTTAATGCAGTGCGTAAGAGAATATTCCCTACATAAACATGTTAATCCATTTCTTTTCTTCTTTTTTTTTTACTGTAGAGTCTTTGTATTGAATGACTTTTTTCACCAGTTCATATATATTTTTAACAGTATGTTGAGTATCAGATAACAGACCTGCAGTATGGGTCACACACACACACATACACACTCGCACACACACGACTACGCCACCTTGCAGATGGTTTCCCCCTCTTCATCCTCATGTATCTTTTTAGCCCTGTGCTGCTGCTAATACTATATAAACCTTACAATTCTAGAAATATTTTTATGTAAAAGGTAAATGTAAGCTTTCTCATTTATTAATGCCACATATACAGTATGAAAAAAAGAGCTTGGCTTATTCATCTATCTCCCTTGTTTCCTTCATTTTTCACGCCTTTTTCTGCATCCCTCCTCCAACGACTCCCTTCCTCTTCTCTCACGACACGGACTATATTGTAAAGTAAAGGACTTTATGAGATTATGTTTGAAAATAGCTATGCTTATATACTACAGTGACTGAATGTACAGTGTATAGATGCATTACCAGAAATAAAGTTGTTTGTCCAGATTGAATGACCCAGTTTCTTCTTTTTGCTGCCTGTTTGGTGAAAAACACAAACACTAATTATCTTTCAAATACTGCAGACAATGAGCTTTATTTCTTCTAATTCAGCTCCCACATGAATTCATCAGTTCTGCTCAAATATGTGTTGTCCAGGGACACACACATCTTTACAGCACTGGTGGCCCCCACGGGTCCATCACAATCATTTAAGGGGTCACAATATAAAGAAAAACTTAGTAGTAATGGAGTATTTTACATTGCTGTATTGGTACTTTTACTTAAGTAGCAGCTGGTTTCATGGTATCTAGAGGACGATTTATAGCAGAAATACAGAACAATATAAGTCCTGCATTAGAAATCCTCCTTAACTAAAAGTACTGCAGTATTATGAGTGATGTAGTATGCAGTATTACAGTAAAAGTACTGCAGTATTATGAGTGATGTAGTATGCAGTATTACAGTAAAAGTACTGCAGTATTATGAGTGATGTAGTATGCAGTATTACAGTAAAAGTACTGCAGTATTATGAGTGATGTAGTATGCAGTATTACAGTAAAAGTACTGCAGTATTATTATATATGACATCATTAGATTATTAATAGTGAAGCATCAGTGTTAGAGCAGCATGTTACTGTTGTAGCTGCTGGAGGTGGAGCTAGTTTATACTACTTTATATACAGTTAGCTAGTTTACACTACTTTATATACAGTTAGCTAGTTTATACTACTTTATATACAGTTAGCTAGTTTACACTACTTTATATACAGTTAGCTAATTTACACTAATTTATATACAGTTAGTTGGTTTATACTACTTTATATACAGTTAGCTAGTTTATACTACTACTCAGTTTGTTCAAATCAAAAACCTGAGATCCGGCTCCTCTCCAGTCTCTAGTGGTGTTCCCCAGGGCTCTGTCCTTGGCCCCCTCCTGTTCATTATTTATCTTCTGCCTCTTGGTCACATTCTCAGGAAATTTGACATACAATTCCACTGTTACGCTGATGATACCCAACTCTATCTTTCCACTAAGCCTACTTCCACTCTGCCATCCACAGCTCTATCCGACTGCTTACTGGAAATTAAATCATGGCTCTCACTAAATTTTCTTAAACTTAACGGCGAAAAAACTGAGGTCCTCCTCATTGGTACCAGATCAACCCTAGCAACACTCAACACTTTCTCCATGTCCATCGACAATACCACTATTCCTCCATCCTCTCAAGTAAAGAGCCTGGGTGTCATCCTGGACAGCACACTATCGTTTGAAGCCCACATCAATAGCGTTACTCGGTCTGCATACTTCCATCTACGTAACATCAATCGTCTCCGTCCCTCACTTTCACCAACCTGCACCGCTATCCTGGTAAACACCCTGATCACATCTCGTCTGGACTACTATAACTCTCTCCTCTTTGGTCTTCCGCGGAAATCTCTCCACAAACTCCAACTTGTACAGAATGCAGCCGCTCTTATCATAACCAGAACTCCCTTCATTGAACACATCACTCCTGCTCTGAAGCAACTTCACTGGCTCCCTATCAAATCCCGCATTGACTTTAAGATTCTACTCCTCACATTCAAGATCCTTCACAACCTGGCACCATCATATCTCTCTGAACTTATCCACATCTACACACCTTCTCGAACTCTCCGATCCTCCTCTGCCAACCAGCTCTTCGCTCCATCTGCCAACTTAACCACCATGGGGTCAAGAGCTTTCAGCCGATCTGCCCCTCGCCTATGGAACTCTCTCCCACCTGACATTCGCACTTCAGACTCTGTCTCCACCTTTAAATCCCGCCTGAAAACACACCTATTCAGAGTGGCCTACTCTATCTCCCATTAACTATGCAATCTTCATTATATTAATGCACTTTGAAGTCACGTTCATATTTATTTTTATTTTTATTTATTTATTTATTTATTTTCTTTCTTTCATTATTCTTTATCCCTGCACTAAATGTCAACTGATTTGTATTTGTTTGATGTACTGTTTTTGTGTTATATGTGCCTTGTAAGGTGACCTTGAGTGCTTTGAAAGGCGCCTTTAAATAAAATGCATTATTATTATTATTATTATTACTAATACAGTTAGCTAGTTTACACTACTTTATATACAGTTAGCTAATTTACACTACTTTATATATAGCTAGTTTATACTACTTTATATATAGTTAGCTAGTTTACACTACTTTATATACAGTTAGCTAGTTCATACTACTTTATATATAGTTAGCTAGTTTATACTACTTTATATACAGTTAGCTAGTTTATACTACTTTATATACAGTTAGCTAATTTACACTACTTTATATATAGTTAGTTAGTTTATACTACTTTATATACAGTTAGCTAGTTTATACTACTTTATATATAGTTAGCTAGTTTACACTACTTTATATACAGTTAGCTAGTTTATACTACTTTATATACAGTTAGTTGGTTTATACTACTTTATATACAGTTAGCTAGTTTATACTACTAATACAGTTAGCTAGTTTACACTACTTTATATACAGTTAGCTAATTTACACTACTTTATATATAGTTAGCTAGTTTATAATACTTTATATACAGTTAGCTAGTTTATACTACTTTATATATAGTTAGCTAGTTTACACTACTTTATATACAGTTAGCTAGTATATACTACTTTATATACAGTTAGTTGGTTTATACTACTTTATATACAGTTAGCTAGTTTATACTACTAATACAGTTAGCTAGTTTACACTACTTTATATACAGTTAGCTAATTTACACTACTTTATATATAGTTAGCTAGTTTATAATACGTTATATACAGTTAGCTAGTTTATATTACTTTATATATAGTTAGCTAGTTTATACTACTTTATATACAGTTAGCTAGTTTATACTACTTTATACACAGTTAGCTAATTTACACTACTTTATATATAGTTAGCTAGTTTATACTACTTTATATACAGTTAGCTAGTTTATACTACTTTATATACAGTTAGCTAATTTACACTACTTTATATACAGTTAGTTGGTTTATACTACTTTATATACAGTTAGCTAGTTTATACTACTAATACAGTTAGCTAGTTTACACTACTTTATATACAGTTAGCTAATTTACACTACTTTATATATAGTTAGCTAGTTTACACTACTTTATATACAGTTAGCTAGTTTATACTACTTTATATATAGCTAGCTAGTTTACACTACTTTATATACAGTTAGCTAGTTTATACTACTTTATATATAGTTAGCTAGTTTATACTACTTTATATACAGTTAGCTAGTTTATACTACTTTATATACAGTTAGCTAATTTACACTACTTTATATATAGTTAGTTAGTTTATACTACTTTATATACAGTTAGCTAGTTTATACTACTTTATATATAGTTAGCTAGTTTACACTACTTTATATACAGTTAGCTAGTTTATACTACTTTAAATACAGTTAGCTAGTTTACACTACTTTATATACAGTTAGCTAGTTTATACACTTAACCTAATGGTTAGATTCCCCCTGATGAGCAGGCACCCTGCGTGGTAGCTCCTGCCATCAGTGTATGAATGTGTGTTAATGGGTAAAACACATGTAGCCTAATGTAAAGTTGCAAAAACTAGAAAGGCACTATAATCCATTTACCATTTATATACAGTTAGCTAGTTTACACTACTTTATATACAGTTAGCTAGTTTAGTCCAGTGGTTCCCAACCTAGGAGTGGGGCCCCTCCAAAGGGTCAGCAGATAAATGTGAGGGCTGGTGAGATGATTAATGGTTCTGATACACAAATGTGTTTATTGAAATGAAAGCATGTGAGAAGTTTAGAGGGAAAAATCTGTATTTAGTGGAGCTGTTAACAACTCATAGACATCTGAAATGTGAGCCGACTACACACTGCTTTTTGGTTTCAAAAAGTGTGTTGTATTTTAAAAGCTTGTTATATTATCCATTGTGTCAAATCTTCATGTGAAAAGTAAAGCTCTCAAATAAATGTAGTGGAGTAGAAAAATGTCAGCAGATAAATGTGACGGGTCATAAGAGGAAAAAATTTGTAATACACACATTTCTATTCCATTTTTTTCCTAATCTTCATATTTTTTTGTGTAACACTGAATTATTTCCACAGTTACAGGATTGAAACCATGTGAGAAGGTTAGAGTAGAAATGAGATGTCTGACTTTCTGATTTCATTCTGACACAAACCTTGGCAGCTTTTTCAGAGTTTGGTCCCTATTGGCCAATGAGTTTTTTGAGAGACAGCACAGTGCCCTGCATACACACACATGTTAACAAGCACTGAGTGTTTGCTATCCATTAAACTTCACTGGATAGATAAACATTTAGGTTAACATAAGATAAGTGTTGCCATAATTTGTGAATCTGTGTAGAGAAGCATTATGTAATGAAGCTGTCGCATTAGTATCTTAACTGCCTATGAAATAACAAATGAAACATTAACTACACTGCTGTTGCATTTTCTAGCTGGAAATCAAAGTTTGTGAATATGCGGAAATATTGCAAAACATGATTTCTCTTCCTTGGTGCTCTGACTTGACTGGAAATCATAAATTATGGAGCTAATAACTAGAACAAGACACATTTGAACAGAAAAACAAAAAATATTAAAATTAAAAGTACATGAACATGAACTCTCTCTTAATACTGTCCAACAAAACTAATCAAAGTTATGAATTATTTTGCACTACATAATGAAAACATTTTTTGGTAATGCAAATACACTTTGAGAAATGTTTAGATCCTATAAAAGCCTGCACTGTATTTGATGACCATATTTGCCTTGCAGTCACAGTAATGAAGACAATGTGCAGTGGAAAATGTGATGGAGTGTGTATGTGTGTGTGTGTGTGTGTGCTAACAAGTGGATAACACATCATATGGTTTGGCATCAGTGGACAGAGATTGTAAAAGTTTATCTGAAAGCAGTAGGTGTATGTGTGACTGTCCTGTCTGCCATTACATCAGACAGCACATCCTCATCCTCATCCTCCTCATCCTCATCCTCAGCTGTTCCATCTGTGCTCATTCAAAATGACACAGTGTCTAAATCAGGGGAGTCAAACTCATTTTCATTCAAGGGCCACATACAGCCCTCATGTTGGCCGGACCATTAAAAAGATGGAAGGAACGAGGGAAGAAGGGAAGGAAACAAAGACATGAAGGAAGGAAGGAAGGAAGGAAGGAAGGAAGGAAGGAAGGAAGGAAGGAAGGAAGGAAGGCAGGCAAGAAGGAAGGAAAGATGGAAGGAACAAAGGAAGGAAAAGAAGACTCGAAGGAAGGAAGGAAGGAAAGAAGGAAGGCAGGCAGGAAGGAAGGAAGGAAGGACAGATGGAAGTAAGGAAGAAAGGGAGGGAGGGAGGGAGGGAGGGAGGAAAAGAAGACAGGAAGGAAAGATGGAAGGAACGAAGGAAGGAAAGAAAGAAAGAAAGAAAGAAAGAAAGGGAGGATGGACAGAAGGAAGGAAGGACAGATGGAAGGAAGGAAGAAAGGGAGGGAGGAAGGACGGAAGGAAGGAAGACAGGAAGGAAAATGGGCCTGATTGGACCCCTTGGTGGGCCGGTTCTGGCCCACGGGCCACCTGGTTGACACCCCTGGTCTAAATAAATGAACTCCATTGGACAATATAATGTTTTGAATGTTTTGTCATTTGAGTCTTCAGTGGTTGACACAGTAGTGAGTAGACAGTAGTAGCAGCTGTAGCGCTGTATTAGTAACTATAGTAACACTGTAGTTGTAACAGTGACACTGATAGATGAAACTGTTCAAAAGCATTAACAGCTAAATGTATGTGGAAGAACAAAGTAGAAGAAAAGTGTATAAACATGAAGTGTGAACCGAGCACAGTGATAAAAATGAGTCAATAAGAGTGTGAGTGCTTTGTTAAAGAAGACTTACACCTCTCTCTCCATCTGCAAGGACTGTCTGTCTAATACTGAATATTCATATAATGTGTATATAATCACACAAATGATGTCTGAGTATAAACAAAGATAGATGTTTTTAGTACATACTGCCCATACAAAGTACATACTATTACATGCAGTATGCATACATTTGGGACTGTCTTCTGTCATTGCTCTGGCTTGCATACTGAAAAATGGTATACAGCATTTGATATACACTGTATTGGGACATACTACATCTTTAGAGTATTGGAATGCACCCACGTTTATCTCCTAGTTTGTGCTTATGCTGGAAACAACACTTCTCCTCTGGCTCTTGCAGGAAATCCTGGAAGTGATTTAGGATTTGTGCCTCTCTCATGCTTCTGTGTGCCACTTTTCTCTTCATCATCAGGGCCAAGTGCAACACAATGCAGTATGAGTCCACCTGAAAAAACACATCACACATCAAAGAAGAGGAGAAATATTAGTCAGAGATTATGTGACTTAGATCAAGACTTTCACATGTATCACCTTCATTTTTATAACAATGTCAGAGCTCAAGCTTGTTATATTTAGAGCTAACATGCCTCTGGTTTAGAGATCAATGGAGTTTACTATCATCATCATCATCACCATCATCATCACCAGCCACAAAAAGGCTGCGGCAAAGTGCTCGATTCCTTTCCATGACACTGATTATACTGTAGTGTTTCAATGACAGTTCTTCTTGAAGTTGAGTGCAGCAGAATTGAAAATAATGAAACTTTGAAGTAATTATTTTAACGTCATTGTTTTTCAATGACTGTCATTTTTTAGGAAGTAGAGGAATGGTAAAAGTTGCAGGACAGAGGTGAGAGGTGATTCTGATTCTCCAATACATCATATAGCCATTTACAATCAATGTTGATGATGTTGATGAGGTACAAACCATTTTTTACACTACCCAAACTTTCAGATTTGATAGACTTTCCATGCAGACAGATCTGTTCTGCATCCATGTATTGGTGGAATGTGCCTTTAATTGAACTATTGTGCATGTTTGTAGGAAGATTGTGTAAGTTATTTCTTATTTCACATACTGTATGTCACATTTTCTTCTGTCCAATTGGTCTATATTATCAGTGACAATGTTGATTATTTAGGATGAACTGAACTGATTAATAACAGACTAGCTTTTTTGTGATGTTGTTGTCTAATGTTACTGTCTTTTATTTTATTTATATTATATTCTCATCATCTCCTTACTGTATTTCATTGTCCTCTATCTTCATCTGGTCAATGTCAGTCTTATTACTGCTCTGTGTGTTGTGTGTCTTGCTTTGTATTGTAATGCTTTTACTTTGACAGTCAAAGCACTTTATAAACTTTGTTTTTAAAAGGTGCTATATAAATAAAGTTATTATTATTCTTACTGTAATTGACACAGACAGATAAAAAGTGAAGAAGTAAGTCACAATCTGCATGAGCAATGGATTTAACTTGGGTCAATGGTTTCACAACCAGTTAGCTCAGAATTTATGATAACAAACAATAAAAGTTGTCATCTTGCATTGTATGATTGTTAATGTCATGTGATGACTGGCTGATTCTGAGGCTTAGATTAGTTACAGGCTGAAAAGACAAAGGAAACAAATGTCACACAAGTTGGTTTTGGCCTTACAAGCTTGAATCTCTAATTACAGCATTGAGAGGGTAAAAACAGCAAACCAAAGCAGCTGAACTCACTGAGACTAAAAACCAAAATAAAAAAATACATTCAATGTGCGATTTCATGCAAAAATGGAATATATGCAACCCCTCTAAGGTAAAGCCAAGTGGTTTCAGTGCAGTGCAAAGGCCACTTTTCAGCATCTCAACACCACACTAAACATTCTCTTAGTTTCACCCTCTCATCCGGTTTATGTACACAGATATGGTTTTAGGGCAGCTGCTGGAGAAACCTCCATAATTACTGTGAAAACCTAAAAGAGGAAAAGAAGATCTGTGAACACTTAACTAGAAAAGAATGTACACTAGGTCTCAAGTTAACGCCCACTCAGCCTAACAGCATTTGATGTAAACATTCATTAGTGTGTGCACATGCAAACACACACACACAGGTTACACAGTGGTGTGTGTACAGTATAGGTTTGCTGCAGGCTCTGCAAAACATAAGCAGTAAATGGTGAAGTGAGTTTGTTTTCTGGTTAGGTGAGCGGGGAATCTGGAGCCCTCTCTCTGAAAGACTAATTAAAGACTTCAAAACCTTCAAACACTACCTAAAATTTCATTCCAGACCAGCCAAAATAAAGACAAAGGGAGCTGGCACAGATTCTACCATTATGAATATCAAAAGTCCTCACCCACTCAAAAATATGTTTTTCCTCTTGTTCCTTCGCTGTGATGTTGTTCTCGTCTCAGTGCAGAACGATGAGTTTATTTTCACATCATCTGCTGACAGAGGAAAAGTCTCTTCAGTCTGAATAAAAGGTGTGAGCGTACCAGTGTGATTTGGAGCTAATTGTGGTCCAACTTACACAAGTATGAAATGGAAAGTTGAAGTCTGAGGCATTCTGAGCACACTTGCAGGTCACTGGTGGTAAGATCAATGGATAATTACTCTAAATGTGTGTGGCATAAGCAGTAAACTAGAAATATATGGTGCTGTGCTTCAGCAAAACAGTTGACACAGACTTAAAAATATAATCACATAGGTCTCAAAAGTGAGCTCATTTTACAAATTGGTAATCAAGCAGAGTCACAATCACAGTAAGTAATGCTAATAAAATAGTCTATATGAGTATGAGTAGAAGCAAAGCTGCTGGATCTGATGGCATCTCTGGTTGAAATCCTCCACTAGTAAGACGAAGCTAGTAAGTAGAACTTGAAATTAGAATGTTTCCTAGGTTTAAGAATGAACTTTGATGCCTCATGCAATATCATATTATAACATCCTTAACCTCTGACTTAACAAAGCCGCAATAAAATAAATAAATAAATAAATCCAATCATAAATAAATCATGTAAAGTGAGATTCATAGATCTACTGACAGCACTTCCACATCATCTATTCTACATTCACACTAATCTCTGATGCAATGTACAGATGTTATTAAAAATGCAAAACGAGTAAAGCTTAAAAAACTAAACAAAAAGTGCAATTAAACAAAAAACTTTATTATTAAATAAGGTTATTTTTACATCTTATAAGTCCCTGCTGTGTGACCATGCTTCTCTGCTATAGTAAGTGAGCAGACACTGTGCTGGTTGAAGGCAGCTCTCCGGCTGCTGCTGCTGCTGCTGTGGCCCACATCGTCAGTGTGGTGTGGGCCGGCCTGTCAGACATCTCTCAGCTCCTCTAAACCAGCACCAGCACCACACAGGGCTATTGACTGACCCAATTACAGCAGTCACATGAGGAAGAACGCCCCGCAGTTAGCTCATTAGTCTCTGGAGTCTCTCTGCAGCTCTCTCAGTCTTACTCTGCCTCCATGTCTCCTGCTGTTTTATAATGTACAGTCAATTACTAAGTCATGTTTAATTCATTTAGTACATTTTTTTATGAACGGGTGGGATGGGGCATTTTCAAACATGCTGCCATGTTCTCCATACCCGCATGTTTTAAAGCTACAGATATACTCTATGTATATGTTTATCATACACCAGTGGTGGAAGTAGTATTCACATCCTTTACTTAAGTAAAAGTACCAATAAAGCAATTGAAATATACTCCATTACTACTAAAAGTCCTGCATGACAATCCTACTACAATAAAAGTACTGCAGTATTATAGTGATGTAATATGCAGTATTAGAGTAAAAATACTGCAGTATTATGAGTGATGTAGTATGCAGTATTACAGTAAAAATACTGCAGTATTATGAGTGATGTAGTATGCAGTATTACAGTAAAAGTAGTGCAGTATTATGAGTGATGTAGTATGCAGTATTACAGTAAAAATACTGCAGTATTATGAGTGATGTAGTATGCAGTATTACAGTAAAAGTACTGCAGTTTTATCAGCGTGCACATAGAAGGGACAGCTAGCGGATAGTGAGGAGAGATTCAGTGATTTTGACAAAAAATGTATTGGATTATTATCGCTTACTACACCTTTAATGATAAATAAAAAGTATTTGTGTTGTTATTTGAAAGCATCTTCACTTTACACTGACTGCCTAAAACTTAAACTGAACACACACACACACACACACACACACACACACACACACACACACACACACACACACACACACACACACACACACACACAGTATATGCATACTGTATCAGCAGAACCTGGATGTAAACACATAACTGTCATAGTGTGAGAATGATCTTATATTAGCTTTTCATTCCAGCTGAAGTTCTTCAGCTGATGACAGTGAAATAAATGTTTCAGTGATAGAATCAGTAAATGAATCCAGTGACTTCACTCAGACTTTTGTGCAGGTTTTTCTGCCATCCAATCATTGTAGTCGTCGCCACCACCCACCCCCCCACCCCCATCACCAGTGTCATGGCCTTGACTATGACTCCCTTAGGACGATCTCCAAGTGGTTGTGATTTATGAGTTTTGACCCAATAAACTGATTTAATAGACAGGGTCAACAATAAATAACTTATGAATTATTGAAATGAATCATCTGAATTGTGGTTAATTGTTCTGATTGGATTGCAGTTCTTCAAAAAGAGGCTGAATCTGACTTTTCTTCCATGACAGATTTATATCAAAGTGAAATTGGCCAATTTATCATCTGTAAATAGGATTTGTGTGCTTGGTAATACACCCCCCCCCAAAAAAAAAGCGATATCTGTGCAATCCCTGTGACCTTTGACACCAAAACTGCAAACTGCACTGTGTTGTTTGATGGATAATGACACACATGTCTATTTAGACACAGTGAAGTTCACGTCCAAACAGGTGCAGACAAGAAAAAAAATGTTGTTTCACAGGCTCTTCATCCTGAGAACAAACACTCCTTGTTTACTACAGTTTAACTGTCAAACTCTGCCTTTCAGTGATATTATTGGTCGACATGTGGGTCAAAACCATGACAATAAGTGGTGGACTGAGACATACATTTTGACATCCATACTTTTACAATTACACAATCATCCTGCTGTTGCCTTAAAAATGATCAAGAATTAAAGGAGGTATGTCTAATTAATAGTGTTTACTGTGCCAACAAAACTTAATCTCAAATCTAGCAACTAATAATTGCACAGTGAGTATTTTTTTTCTTTTTTTGTTTCATTGAGTTTTAGCTTATTTGCATCTTTTATTTCATTTCAATGTTTTAAAATCCTATTTATATCTTTTATTGTCTTGTATGTTTTTATATATCATTTATGTCTTATGTAAAGCACATTGGAAAATAAACACACAAATAAACTGCCTCGCCTCTCATCTTACTCAATTTTTAAAATGCCAATTAAATGTCAAAAGCTAATTATTTGCTGCAGTACAGAATTAACAGTTTAAATGAAAATGATTTGATTAAAAATCAAAGAACAGACTTTCAGGTGTTATCACAGTGCTCATTTGTGTATGCAGCATAAGTTATATGTAAATCCATAAAAACAGTAAAAGACACACATCATTGGGAAAGTATTGTATTGTGTCTAATGGATGAATGTCTGTTTGTTGACATGATGGACGCTGATGGCTGAGAAAAGTAATCGCATGCTGTCAACACACACAACTTCTGCTCTTCACTTGTCATTTGGTTTGTATAATAAAAGCAGATGTGAAAGTGAAGTATGTGTGCATACTGTTTATTATTACATTACTCTACCTAGCTAACAACTCCCCAAATACAGAAGGCTTGACCTTTTACCCCCATTTCTCCTTCTGAATGGACACTTCCCTGCAGCCTAATGGATTCATCTCACACACACACACACACACACACACACACACACACACACACACACACACACCCACTTGCCTTGCCAGAAAGGCCACAATCAGCCGATGCAGGTCCTTGGCCCCTAGGCAGGTTCAATATTTATGGGTGGCTGCAGCATTTTGCCGTCTCAGCTTGACAAAAATGATCAGCATCTCAGGCACTCTGACTGTCAATCCAGCAGCTCCGTGGATCACATCAGCTGCCATCACAGTCAGCCCTGCAGGATGTCACTGTGAGATGGCCAATAAGCTGCATTTCCCCAGCCAACCGTAAATCACCCTTGATGGATGGATGGATGGATGGATGGATGGAGGAGTCCAACAGTTGGATTCAACACTTGAGAACAGTTAAATCCTGATTAGTATGGGATATCTGGATGTTGTTGTGACTTACTGTACTACATCCTTTATTGGGTTTTCCAAAGCCAGCAGCCTCAACAGCCTCAACAGCCATCTTTAAGCCTTGTCACACTGAAATGAAGAAAGAGGGCATATAACTTCAGTTAAACAACTTTGTTACAAATATAATTCATTGTAATACAGTATCAAGGTGCAAAATCATAATATCTGTATGGTTTTAACATCAACTTAAAGACAGTGTAAAGTGAATTCAGACATTTTACACATTAAATAAGTCATAAATGTATTTCTAAAAAATGTGTAAAAAATTTTTCAACCATTTAGATTTGAATTGTGGAGCTAGACTTCACAAACTGTGTTTCAACATTTCTGTGTTCAGGATTTAGTGGGCGGGTATTAGCATAAACCGTCCCTGCTGCTGTAGAGGTATAAATACATTCAGCACACACTACTACTACTACAGTATACAGTTAGCCAGTTAGCTGAGTTAGACGCCGAGCTAGCAGCTGAGTTAGCAGCAGAAAGCTCTCAGACGTGGCGTCCATGTTTCTGGTAGAGGTGGTGACTTTGATTGACAGGTGACACTTGGTAGGGGGCGGGGTTTCAGCGAACTCGGCGGACACTCCCACAGCATTTGGGAGCAGAGAAAGAGGCTGATTTTTACACAACTTTGAAGCCTAATTTCATATATTTGGCAATTTTAACAACACACTTTTCTGTGGTATGTCAAACTCATAACACATTTAGTCTTACTTTACACAGACTTTAATGAAGAACTAAGTGGCAAAATGATGTTCACTTTCAACACATTTGATTTGTTTTCCTCCAACATTCACTTATGATAAGTTAAACACAACAAATGCTTCTATTATCATCATTAAATGTAGAAGGTACAGTAATATAATGTCTTTTTACAGTAATGGATTACAATTGGAACAGTCAGTCAGTGTCTTTTCTGTCCTATCACATCACACTCCTACACCACTTCCACTATGCATACTTCATTTGTCTTCTGTGAGTGTCATCCATAAACGTTTTCCTAAGCTGCAAACTCAGCTGCAGTGCACAGTATGTGCTTGGCGCCGCTGTTTACACCACGTTATCATACATGAGTGTGGACGCTCACATCTTTATTGTTATAGTTATTATCATAGTTATCTTGTGCTGGCTGGTCTTACTGAGATTAGTAATGGGTTGATATCAGTGTGCATTCTGTGTTCAGGGATGTTGATCTATTCACATATGTTCGTAGCTGACTTGCAAATGTTAGCTGAGGATAGTGTACACCAGTTGGAGTGCTGTGTGCAGTCACTGAGGCTAAGCTAATGCTAACTGTGAGATGATCAGCAGATCCTTCTAAACTGTATAAACTATCCTTCTAGGGGTCCATAAAATAGTATAAAAAGTAGAATTAATAAATATATACATAAATAATTAAAAAGGAAACACACACACACACACACACACACACACACACACACACACACACACACACACACACACACACACACACACACACACACACACACACAAAAAAACAACAACAAAATACATTCCACAGTGATCAGACATTTGCATACTGGCTGGAATACTAAATAAGAACCTGATGGAACTCATTCTGGGTTGCTTAACCCTTACATAGTGTTTGGGTCAAATTTGACCTATTTTGACATTCGACAGCTGCGAAAACCCTAAATGTTTTTATTCCTAAAGTGGCCCAAAATATACAACAATGAAAATATTTTAAAATGTTATATAGGACATGATATAGTGTGATAGTAGATGTTTAGTGGTGTAAAAGCTAAAAAATACACTCTCTCTGCTCTCTGAAACATGAATCAAGGTTTAATCACATTTATTGATCAGTCAGATCGACTATTGATGCTTTCTAAACACATCTGTGGTTCAAAATTTGTTATAGACTCTTATTATGAGGAGATTCTTAGACAGAGTCAAAACACACTGCATGGGTGTACAGAATCTGAGGGTTAAGACTGAAGTAATACTGTTTGCAGAATCAGATTATACTACATGCATACATACATCTGTATATAAGATTTTGTATTACAGTGGTGCATGTGGCTACATCACTATTAATATGTGGCTTGCGCTGCAGCTTCTTAGAGCATGTGGCACACTCATACAGTCATTATAGGCCAATGTGAATCTCCACATGCTGCCTTTACTGTAGTAACACCACAGGTACAAAAAGCTTTAAAAAGAGGTCTTCACACACACTGACCCCATTCTAGGTTCATGAGCCAACATGTATTCTTTTGCTTTAAAGACAATACCAGACAGGAAGCAATCAGGAAATATACATTTTCTGTTTTGCCTTTGTCTGACATAATATTACTCTCATTTTAATTATGTTTGATGTTGAAATATATACAATATTATGAAAAAACCTTCAATAACTGTTAAAGACCAGTACTACATAAGAGAAAATCACCAAATCAGTATGTGTGTATAAAGCAGTTAATGAGTGAATTACCAACCATACACCCTGTTCCACACCTATTGAACTGCATTGACTGATCATTCATATAGATGTGAAAAAGAAAAGATTCAACCACAAATGACTCATTTTCTGTCTAAATGTGTTACAATATTTCCACTACAAAAGGTGCAAAGTGTGTGTGAGGAGGATTCTGAGTCGTTTAAAGGCTTTGGCATAACTGGCGGCTGAGTAAAGTAAAGTAATGAGTAAAGTGTTACTCTCACTCTCAACTGATTATTGGCCGGACCAAGTATTGGATCCAGTATTCAGCATTTGTGCAACTACGATGATTGTATAACTATACTATATATTTTTACATTGTCCCCAATTGGCCAAAAAGTCAATGTAGATTTTTAAAAAAGTCTTATTATGTGATTGACCTGACTGAGTGAAGTGGTGACGGCCTTTCCACAGCAGGCATTTGACATATTACAGCAGGAACAGCACAGATGTACTGATAACATAAATAAAGACTGCTTTTTATTTGGGTTAGCCAGCTCTATGATCTCACTACTGCACAGACGAATGACTTCTTATTAAATCATGTTATTAATACAGCTGTGTCTGATGTCTGCTGTTAAAAATGTCTGTGGTATCAGAAGCAGTTTTAATTTGACGATAAAACTGTTAATGTAATGCTTATTTGTGACATGCTCATGTTACACAGTAATATCAAGGTTGCAAGTATGAGAAAACATTAACAACCAGAAACTAAGATTGTACACATCTGAGGCTAAACAAGGCTAAAGTTACACCACTGTCTGTCATGTAATAATACTGCCTTTTCTTTTCTTGCTGATATTCTTTGAGCCAAACATTTGTCTTTATCTTCAGCATCTGCAGCTTACAAACCAAATAAACACACAGAGATTCTAATAAACCATGCAAGACTTTCATTTGATCCTCTGTGAAGTAAGAAAAAGAAGTGATGCCATACCAAGTATCAACTCAGGATTTAGCCCAATGACCATGAGGATTTCCAATTAATGTCCACAGATCTCCAAATATAGAGTTAAAACCCTCAGTGGGACTTCTGCCTCGGAGGGGAAACACTTTCTGTGTCCCAATTCTGCATACTATATGTATATGATATGTACTATACTGTATAGCCATCTTCTGATTTCACAGTACTACTACAAGAAATGATGTAAGACTTGTGCCACAGCCAATTTTTGCTGAAATATTGGATCATTTGAAGATTTATTGAAATGAAACCATGTGAGAAGTTTAGATGGAAAAATCATTATTTGTTGGAGCTAACAATTGTATTGTAGTTTGGAATTGGAGCAAAGCTAGTGTTTGCACTGGTTTCATCTCAAGCTAAATAATGTCAGTAAAAATCGATTGTCAGTGTTGACGTTCAGAAGGTGATCTCTGTGACCTGCAGAGTGTGGGAGGAAGAATCCTGACAGCAACAGCCAGGTCAGTGAGCTGTGCTGCTTAGACCTCTAATAATAAAAGACAAAGATGCTCATTGTCCGTGTTCAGAAAATTATTCACAAAAGTGCAGGACTACAAAATAATCATCAGAGGCAAAACAACAACAGTATGTATTAAACATAAGGCACTCATCATCCTAACATGTTCTGAGACTTATATACAGCTGTTTCTTCTATATCCATTCAAATGATGAGCCTTGCTGCTAGAATTTCACACAATCATTAACCCTTACATCAAATCTATAGAAAACATGAACATATAATATATTTGTGGCTCAAAATTTGGTATAGGCACTAATTATAGTTATAATTATACAGGGATACTTAAGCTGGTCAGCATATGAACGGTATGTAAGGGTTACCAATGATTTTCACTCACATACTGTGTGAACACCTGTGGATCGCTTCAGATGGACTGACCATTAAGGTGGACCACCTTAAGCTATTCTCATTTTACTGTCAGTCTCAGCTGCTTTTAAATGGAGAAATGTCTGGGTGCCTTTTTTTTTTTGCTCATCCTCAACCCCCCACCGGCCCTAAGCAGTCAATGTAGTGTAGTAGAAAGACTGTATGCAGTATAAAGCTGTTGTGAATATGTCTTCTATTCATGCAGCACTGCATGCAGAGTCCTCCAGGTGAAGCAAGCTGAGCTTCCTGACACTCAGCTGTCAGTTTAACACAGCTGGAGCAACTCTTGACTGGGCGCTGAAAGCATGACTCACACATTTACTCATGGGTGGCACTGGCATAGTGTGCTGACAAGGTCAACTGAAAATGTTTCACTTATTTGCTGAATGACTGTTCGCCTCAAAGGAAAAAAAGAAAGAAAGAATGAAAAAAAATCACAGCCTTGAGGGAACCTTCAAGGATTTTTGGAAAGGCATACTGCTGTCAGCTTTTTCAAATAGAATATTTTGGTGCTTTCAATGGCACGAACCAAAAACTAGTCCGTCCTATTGTACAAAGCAACAGCAGGCACCTCCCAACCTAACCACAACGTATTAAAAACGCTCAAGTCTGGCAGAGTCAGTGGCAGCATATCACAGAGAATGAATCGTTTACAGCAGATTATTGAAAGAAAACATGCCAGAGTTTCTTGAAAATGCCAACTTTAACAATAGAGTACAAGAATAATTTATCACATGCTCCAATAAAACTGTGGTTCTGTTCTTTAAGCAAGTTAAAGCAAGTTAAAGCATGACCAGAGAATGCTCTCCAGCAGAGGTAGGTGGATCTATACCTCAAGTATCAATGCAATCATTATCACATTGTTTTGAGCATCAGTACCATTAATAGGATGAATCGCCTCTTTCTCTACTGCACTGTCTCTGAAAGGAACCTTCTTTTGCCATCTACTGCATGGATGGATTTGACGTTCTTTCCATACACTGCACACTGATTGGCTGCTGCTGTTGTCGACATGCACACACCTCCTTTTTTCAGACTCAGAGCCGACAGCTGAGATGATGGGTGGAGAGAGGAGGAGGCTGTTGCAATACAGCATCATAGACAAGCCAACGGTGGTGGAAGGCAAGCAACTCCCATAACCACGGTATGTTATCATTTTTTCTTTTTCTTTAAGATAGGCCCCAGTCTTTCTCTGGCAGCTCCCCTGGTCTGGTCCTGCTGCTGTGGAGAATCCCACCTGAAATGAACAGCATCTTGCATGCTGAGTTCTTACTGGTGGGGTTCCATGGAGCCTTGCATGAGCCTCCTGCAGATAGTAACCAGGCCTGCAAGCTAATATGATGCCCAGTCCTCATAACAGAATCAGGCTTGGGGTGAGCTGCCCGCAAATGTTGGTGCTGATGCTTAGTAGTTAAAACAGGTCTGTAGGAATATTTTGTTGCAGGCTTATGTTTAAACTCATGGACCAAGCAGGCAGTCATTTAGTTTTCCACCAATCATACAATCTCATGGCGTGTAACCATTCACACACAATTGGAATCGGGAGCTATTTGGGGTTAAGTATCTTACCCAAGGACACATGGACATCTGGACTGGAGGAGGCGGGAATTGAACCGCCAATCTTCTTATTGATGGATGAACGTTCTGATGACTTAAGTATGATTTGGAGTATTTCATTGCTGTAAATGAAAATGTTGCTAAGTACAATGGATATAAGATGGCTGTTCACTTCTACAGTAACAAGGCTAATTTTGAGTTAAACTGCATTGTTTTATATGTTTGTTCAAATTAAAAAAAGATGGAGAAGATAATTGTACCAATAAATATCTGTTAGAAATATTTAGCATAAATTAATGTTTGGTGAATCATTTGGTTATAATGACAATATGTTCAGAAATAGCTATCACACATGCATTTACATTATATATTGTGACACATGGCACCTACATACATAATAACACAGAAAAAGTGTTCATGATAAATACTAGTTATTGGATTGAAAGCACAGACACAACATTGTCTACATAATAAGCAGAAGTAGGAGCTGTCTGTCTCAGTCCTTGTTGCCCAGTAACATTCAAACTGATTTTTGATGTGTGTGTTACTATGGTACAAAGACACTAATGTATTCCTCTCTACTAATAATACAAAAGAAATGTAAATGTAGCACAATGGTTGGCAGGTGTGTGTAACTCATACTCATAGCAGTCCTATAGTTAGAGCCATGAAGTAGAAAGTATTGTATATATTTCTGGGCTGCATTGTGTCTTCTCCCACACTGAATCTTTGTGCATTACGAGCTCTGCTGAATAGTGTTGAGTAGTAGTTTTGTGTGTTTTGACAAAGGATGTATGCCATGTGTAGACTATGTCTTGGATTGTTACCAATTGCTTCTCTTTGTCAGTGTTCTTTCTCTCTGAGATAAAAAATAAAATGAATCCTAATCCAATAGTCTTCAATTGCCCAATTACAATGAAACTTCAGAACCTTGTGATCCTTAGAAAATGAAATAAAACTAAATATCTAATATGTCTCTTTTGTATGATTGGCTCTGTATGATAGGTTTTAACTGAGGAGGCTCTATCAGTTCCTGTTGAGCCTCCTCAGTTAAAACCTGTTAATGTTAAACTCTGTTGCACTGGGATGAATGCAGACATTTCAGCCTTAGACAAAACTTACCTTGAATGATACAATACAATAACAATCAGTGTAAAACTAACAATACAAATAAACTGAAACCACAAATCCTTTTACAGTGTTGTTATGCTTTAGACATGGTGAAATATTCCTTTAGACAAAATTAGCCAAGGAAAAAAAACATTGCCGCCTATATGACACATGCATAGGAATATCACTTCATTTTATTGCTGCTTATTTTTATATGTACAAAATACAAACAATGTGACCAAACATAAATTAAATTGGAAAGAAACGTCCTCAGATGTCTCAGTGTGGCTGTCGTGTGGTTCCTCAGTGTTCTTAGTGTTGCTCTCAGTGTGCCCAAATGAACCCGTCCAACCACTCAGGATGTTCCCGATATGAAGGCGTCCTGGGTCTCTGGCTTATGAATCATAACCACAATAGCTCAAAGCAGTCAAGGATGTGAACGTGAATGTTTGGAGACCTCCACAGTAGAAGCTTTGTGGATGGTGGTTGGGGTGTGCCCTCACAGAACATGACAGAATTAACAGGATGCCTCTGGCAGTGGGCACCTTTCATCGAGGCAAGTGTGGGCACGAATTTTATGACTAGGGTAAGACAGAAAACCGACTGGGATAAGAAGAAGTGTGGAGTCTAGGCCAGAGTTTCTCACCGTCGTTAGTCAACTTCCAAGAAAGGAGCAGCTAACAGGCCTGCACACCCCACGCTCCCTTCTTTTCATGTAGGGTTAGTGTGTGTGTAGCATTTCCCTAGAGACATGGCTGTCGCAGTGATCCAAGTAAACCCTGTAAATGGGAGACTTCAAAAAGAAATATATATTTTTAAAAAAACAGAAATCACCTAGGGGTGCAGCAGAAAAGATCCAGAACAACGAGAGTAAAAAAGAAATTGAGAAAAAAAAAAGCTTTCAGAACAGAGAAAATGGAAAAGGAAAAAAAAAAAAAACAGCTTCAGCTCAGTTTCAACACGTATTTCCAAGACAAAGGTTAGAGCATCTCTTCATCTCCCCAGAGGAGGGAATTCGCTGAGGCAGGGGGCGCAGCCAAGGCAATATGACTAGACAGCACCCAGTGAAAGGAGGTTGACTGGCCATGCAGGGTGCCACGTCCCCTCCAGTGGGTGCAGAATGGGGGATGTCATTGACAGCAGTTGAGGAGGGTGCTGGGATGTCAGTGTCACTCTGATGAGGTTGAAGTGGCATGACACGCCCGTCAGCACAGCGGGCTGCCGTCACATGTACATACAGTAGCCTATAGCTCCTGTAATGTACTTTGGATGTGTGCATTTGTTTACATGCAGCACAGACAGCATGGAGCTTGTGCAGGAAAGAGACAGCACACTACCGGCGTAGGCGTACCACACTGGGAAAAAGAAAAAAAAAACAAGGATGAGAGGATGGGGGAAGGGCGACGTAAGGAGAAGTAGGGCGAGTGGGACATGTTGGGCTGGCTGTCTCCCTCCTCCTCTCACTCTGTCTTTGGCTGTCTCAGAGGAGATGGAGGAATATGAGCGCCGGCCGGCACCTTCGTCTTGCCCACAGATGAAGCCGTCGCAGCATCACAACGACTCCTGCCAATACTTTGCTGAGCTCTCTTCATTTACATACCACATCTCTGGAGGAGCGTGCAAGCTTCAGCACACAGGAGCAAGACTTGGAGGACCTCACTATGCAGTTTGAAATGAACGCATCAGACACAGGACGCAAAGCACTACTCGAGTACACGTCGGTTAAGATGCAAAGGAAGAAAGGAGGAGGATGGGGGTGAGAGGAAAAAAAAACAGGCAGCATGGTGCTGGAGCTGCAGGGGCCTATTAAAAGATGAATCAAAGGCACACTGGCTTTCCATTGAAAGACACAGCTCTGTGCTCACAGCTCTCCTAGTGAGGTGGAGAAACATTTCTGGAGCCCTAGTGAGAGTGTGTCAGTCACACACACACACACACACACACACACTCAAGTATAGGGGCTCAGAATATGAATAAGTCTGTATATGCCGGCATGCAGAGGCAGATGAACACACACAGTCTAATTAACCTTCCACTCACTGTATATTTGATTTAGTATGACAAACCCCGCTCCTTCTGATCTCAATCACAATCTGCATTGTTTCCATATAATTATATTCTTGGGGAATTATTTAGACAATGGAAAACAAAAACTGAAACCGATGCTGAATTATTTTTTAAGGTGGGTGATCAGCTACTTTTCTTTTGTAACTCATTTACAATTTCTGCCTCCACCCCAGCACAAGTGAATGAATTGGAATTATACAGTACACTCCTTTATTTATTTGCTTTGCCATATACAGTTTGGAAGAAACATAATTTCTGTTTGGATTATGTTCACTGGCAACAGTCTAGTTCAAAGAGTGTGACATTCATTGCAGGAGACTCTACAGCCTGAACAGCAGGGGTTAGCTGTAGCACTACCACTAGCAAGCTAATCTACGAGCATGTTTACTGTACTAACTGTGCAAGTATTTCACTGGCGGTTGGTGACTCAAAAAATTGGGGAGGACAGAAAACCGACCCAAAGCGTTATGTTATTTTACACATGTTGGCTACTTATCTCTACTTTCTTATGTTGAAGTTACACTCTTGTATTATATTCAAATGCAGGGCTGTATGGAATAATACAACAAACTGCATCGTACTAGATCATTGTCTACCACACAATGAAATTTTATGTATATTCAAAAACCAAAACCCCTGAGTGGTGAAAAGGCTAATTTATAATAGTCTATTTCTAAACAAAGAAGCACTCATATTAGCCCGGAGGGCTATTGCACAAAACCTTGATTCTGGATTATGCTGGGATTTTCTGGTTATCCTGGATGAATTTAGCCGGGACTCGGTTGCACAAATGCAAGGGAACATAAATCACCTTGCCTCTTGCTCAAATCACAGCTGGGATTGGCTCCGCAACCTTCTAGAGAGGATACGTGGTTTTGAAAATGAATACCACTGGTTTAGCAGGGTATCTGTGGTGGAATCTGATACCTGCATCATATAACTGAGCCTTTATCTCCTTAAATTTCCCTTGTTGTTGGGTAAGTTCAGAGGAGGTCCATGAAGATCTGGATAGCAGAGCCGGTGAAAGATAGCTGGCCTTGCTGATAGTGGTCGAGATGAATGATGTCCCCCTTCCACTTGTGAAAATGGACTATCATGGCTCATGGAGGTTTGAGGTTTAGAGTGCAATGGGTATGCTCAATCTTTGGAAGTAAAAACAGTGTAGTGAAAAAGAATGATAAGTTCATGGGGTGCCGTTGTTCCATACCCTTGGGTATACCAACAACCCTCAGGTTCATCCTATGAGAAGGGTTTTTCAGATTGTCAGTTTTCTGCTGTAGACACTAGTTTTTGATGGACAAAGCAGCAGTCTTTTGGAGGATGGCTAACATCTAACATTCCACAAGTAGCTTGGACCTCAACTCCACAGTTTTGATTTGGATAGTCATGGTCAGGAGCTTTTCCAGTAGAGCAAGAGTGAGCTCAGTGCTCTTCAAAGAGCACTCATCTTGTAGGATCCTCACCGTCATGTGTTAGCTTCCTAGTAGCAATAGTTGCACCTGTGCTGGTTCAAAGTTCAACTTCTGCACCTTTTTTCTTATTTGCCAAAATGTGTGCCTATGTGGCTGAAAGAATCTTTACAATAGAGGAGGAGCAACCTCCTCTGCCTCTATGGTTAAGCTTCTACAGAGACAGCAGACCATCTGTCTAAAGGAAGAGAGTTCTATAATGTTGGAGCTACTACTTCAAAGCCACAACCACCTTTTGTTTTCAGTCGAGAGCAAAGGACAGCCAGTAGGCCCTGTCCAGAAGTCCTCAGTGATCTACTAGTGATATAGGCATGGATAAGATCACAGATGTACTCAGGGTACTGTCCATGCAGGACTTTATACGTGAAAACAAGAACCTTAAAATGAATCCTAAACCTGATGAATCCTAACAATGTAAAATGGGTGTGATGTGAGTTGGCCTTCTGGACCTGGCTAACAGCCTTGAAGCAGAACTCTGGAGCATTTGTAGACAGTCAGAAATGACTTGCTGACACAGGTAAAAACTTAAAATAGACTTGCAATAGTCCAGCCGAGATAATATGAAAATTGATAATTGGGCAGGCTGTAGCAGCAGACGCAGGGCGATCAAACCTGGTAGAAGAAGTGACTAAAGGGCTTCTCTGTTGCACACTGCTCTTCTTTTGCAATCTGTCATGGTTTTCATACCAGCCCAGACCTTCCTCATGCTGTTTTATTCCCTGCTCCACCTTCATTCTGTATGACTTCTTTGACTCTCTCAGCTGGACCCCGAATTCCCTCTGAATGTGCTTCAGCCCTGCCTAGTCTCCATCTTTGAACAGCCTCTTATTCTTGTTGAGGAACCCTGTTCATCCAGGGCATGTTATTTGGAAAGCAGCATATAGTTTTGATGTGAACAACAACACTCATACAGATGTTTAGGTAGTCAGCGGTGCAGTGTGTGACCTCCTCGATTTCTTTACCATGTGGTTCCTGCAGCACACTTCAGCCAGTAGACAAAGCAGTCCCTAAGAGCCTCCACTGCCTCAGAGGACCATTTCCTGAAGGAGCATGTGGTTGTGGGTTGCCTTTGTCCACCCAGTCTTGTACTGGGATTGGAGAAAGACCAGATTATGGATCGGATTTCCCCAGTGAGGGCAAAGGTGTGTCCTTGAAATTAGCATACAGGAGGTCTATTGTGCTGTTCTTCCTGGTAGTGCAATGCACAAACTGATAGAAAGCAGAGAGGGGAGAGTCTCGTGTGTCGTGATTGAAGTCTCTAGAAATGGCAATGGCCTCAGGGTGTTGTTTTTATAGCCTAGCAATAGTAGAGTGCATGATGTCAAACGCTGTTACTTTGTGTGCCTGTGGAGGGATGTACACACAAACAACAATGCATGCCAGAACTAACTGGGCATGTAATATGGTTGGAGACTGCACCTCAGTTTTTCTGGTATGAGGTGAAACATCACTGACTTGCCTCATTATTTGGAGTGAGAGCAGCTGTTGCCTTGAATAAATAAGGTTTCCACTACCGTCAAGCAGATAACAAGAAGTCAAATCTATAGGATAGAATGTCATCTACAAAATGTGTGTAGTAGAAAAAGTTAAAAGTGAAAAAAAGTTGAAAAAAGACTAAAAGAGCACACTACTCACACACAGCTATGATAATATGCTATTAGCTATGGTATACAATGTAAGCATTTCTTCATTATGATATAAGCACATATATTAGAATACAAATTAGTTGTATAGTTATAATTTTTATGTTTCTCTCAATAGCTTCATTGCATTGACCTACTTTATACTTTTTATATAATATAATTTGTATTTATGAAAATTGTGTTAAGTGAATTATGATGAATTTGGGATTTTGTCTTTGGAAACAGATGTTGCTACTGACTTAAAACATAATTAAATTTAAGATGATAATTTTCAATCTTATGAATACCAAAAAAGAAGTTCCATCTGCTTAGAAAAAAAAAGTTAATCTTTTTTTTAATAATGCATTTATATTTTAATGTGTCATGCATGCTGATGTGTAATTTGGGTGGAAGGACCCATCACTCAATTAATTGTCTTCAGTTACAAAGCTGAAGTAAGGTCATGGTGTCAGCCTAGTCTGACCTACTAACACCCAAAGCTCACTAATTATCACATTATCTTGTTTGTATAATCTGCTAACTGGCTAACCAGTAGTTAAGCTAACTGGGTTTGATGAAGATTACTATCTGTCTATCTGTCTCATGCATTTCAAGCTGTTCACATGCTCACTCGCCACACCTGTCATTTCTCACGCTGAGAAGTGATAGAGCCCACTGCACAGAAATGAATATATAATATACAGAAATGAACAGCGAGGCGTTCATAACTGTCCAGAGTTAGCTACCTACCAGCCAATCAGAAGATACTATTTCTTGTTGCTGGGTAAATTAGGAAAATAAGTTGTCGGCGTCCAGAATATCATAGAGGTCTGAGAATATCATAGAGGTCTGACATCAGCTGGCTGGCTGAATGCTGGTGATCCACTGCTTGTAGCTACCAGCATCTATGTAGATAGATAACAGCACTGCGTTACATTCATGTAAAACTAGTTTGCTATAGCAGCTGGACTTTATGGGTAGGGGGACTCTCCATCTTTAGATAATAAGGTTAAAACAGAGCTATTAAACCCTTGTATGCAACTCTTGTTCAATATAATATGTTAGCTTTTTGCTGAACTGAGGTGTAGGCATCAAGCTAGAGAAAATGTCTGACAGTAAAGCTCTGAATGGCTCTGTATGAGTGATACGTGTATAAAGATGTCAGTAGAAAATCACACCTTAATTTGACCTGACAGAGAGGCAAATGTAAAGGGAGGTGGCCTGTGTTGATGCAGTTTGAAGGTGTCACTAAACCAAACCTTTCCTAAGTCAAATGTTACAGCCATGTAACACTGTGCATAGATGCAGGGATTGAACCTTTACACTGTTCTGCTTGTATTGTCCAAATGCAGCCCATGGCCCGCGGGTGCTTCAGCTTTCTAAATCAATATTTCAGCGCGCCGAGGCGTCACTCAACCTCCATCCACCTGGAGCGCTGCCAACATCCAGTTTCAGTACTACCACCAGCCCACAGTGCATGGCTTCTGCCCACACACACACATCCACACACACACATCCACAGGCATTAGCAGTCAGAAACACAGCTAAAGCAGGGCTTTGTTTTGTCTTGCTAGGTGGAATCATATATAATAATAAGCCATGTCAGATATGGCCCTGTAGGTTTGAAATGTGTTCCAACAATGTTTGCTCTAATTTACATTCTTCTAAAATGAAAAAATAGCACTCAACTGTAAGACTTATGCCCTATTGAAGAGGTAATTCAAGGTAAGTCCTTTCAATATGCAGTAAAGGTCCAGTAAAGGTCCAGTGCAATGTAATTTCTCAATAGTGGGTGTATTCACATATTCTGTTCTGAGGCAGTAGTTTGAATCTTTAACCTTTAGTTGGACAACAAACTCTGTATTCTCTCTTTACATCCCTTTACGGAGACATCACTAACTTGGCTCTCAAATCTTAGCTCATGTATGTTAAAACTGAATTTTAGGGTAAAGCGAAAAATGTAGTGCACCAACTGATATGGGAATATAGAGTAAGAGGCATGCTAATGCAAATTTTGTTGGATTGACTATTTCAAATTGACAGTATTTAAAGTAAATTGTGTTAGTGCCATAAAAATCACAAGCCAGAGTAGTTGTATTGTCAGTGTGGAGCCCATACAACTAGACGTCTATGATGGCAACTCAGTAAAATCATATCTCATTTTCAGGATAATTAAATGTCTTTTCTTATCCAAGACACAGTATGAGATCTTGCTGGGCACAATTTGGATTAGAATAATAAACTTTACATTTTAAGGTAACATTCTTGAAACCCACCCTCGTTTTCAGCTCAAAATTACACTAAGGGTGATTGTTGTCACCCTCACACATATGTTGAGGGTGACAAGTACAGTATACATGTTGGGAAGTGTACTTTTGAACTTTGAACAGCATCAAATTAACTACTAGCTCTTCTTGAAGGCTTTATGCTAAGCTAGGCTAACCAGGTCCATCCTTTACACATAAGTATGAGATTGATGTCAATCATATAAAACACAAAAGTTATCATCATTATCAGATCATCTCGTTTCAAACATGTTTGTCCTTAAGTTTCATTATCTTTCTTTAGTTTTAATTTCAAATACTGTTTTTTTTCAGATCAATTATGTAGTTTTTTCTATCCCCAGCATTTGTTTTTTAATTTATGTAGTAAAAACAATAAACCAATTAAAAATATGTTTGAAATCTGACCAAAATGTCAAATTATAATGAATTCAGGTCAGTTTTACAAGACATGCAGAACACTGTGTAATCTAATGAATGTGAGTATTTCGCGGCCTTGTTTCTTTCATCAGTTTTGATGTGAGGACAATGGTTATGTCTAGCTGTCTGATTCTCTAGAAAGGGCGTAGCAAGCTGTGCTGAAATGTTTTAAATGACAGGTGTGATCTCCACAACAATGCATTTCACAGTCAAGTATCAGTGTGTTTTGATAGGAGCTGGTTTGTCCCCTCCGTCAGGCTCAGAGGAACTGCTGTGTGCCTGTAATCCCATCCTGAAGCTGGTCACACTAATCCATCCTGTAAAAAGACTTTGATGTTACTGTCATGGAGTCTTTGTGCCTCTGTTTGTGTTTGCGCTTCTGCAAGCAAAGTCAATAGTTCTTCATGAGAATTCCCTCACCTTCATCTTCTCCGCAGTCTGTCTGTCTGTCTGTCTGTCTGTCTGTGTGTGTGTGTGTGTGTGTGTGTGCAGCATGTGTGACTGCAGGATGATACTGTGAAGTGCACTGTTTGGAAACAGGGAGTAAGGAATACACAGCTGAAAATTCTGCTGGCATCAGAATGAAGACATGGATACAGCTGTGTATTCAGTGAGGTTATTTGTCTAGATGCCTGTCCAACTACTTTGGCAATATCTGATTTCTGCTTTGAATCCTGATAGAATGTGTTTGGATTGAATGTGTTAATGGTTGCAGATTTTTAAATAAAAGTGCCTCTGTTAAATTTTTTGGGATAGATTTTTTCTCTTTCTGGCAGATAACTAATCTCAAACAACATTTCTACAGATTAAAACATTTCAAATGACTGTGGCAGAGCTGCCAGTTTGTACAATAACTAAAGGGGATCTAGCCACACTAGTGACATTACTGTCTGGCTGCTTGATTTACCACTTTGGTTAAGACTGAAATATCTCAACAACAATGTGAAGGTTCACCAGGACATTTTGTACAGACACTCCTATCCTCTAGCACCATCATGATAGACTGCCATGCATGCAATTTGCAACATGTTGATACATATTTACGTTCCCCTCATCATGGCTGGATCTACCATACGGGCAACCTGGGAAAATTGCCCTGGGGCCCTTGAGCAGAAAAGGGCCCTCAATGATCGGAGAGAAAAAAAAAGGGGGCTCCACAGAAATACACTCTCTTGATATTGCTAATTATGGTCACTGTCAGAAGCCTAGTTAGTAAAATTTGAATTAAAATATGAATTAATATGAGTGTTATCCAAACAGAATAAAATCAAAGTTGCTTGGGGCACATGAGCTTCAGGGCCCAGGGGCCCCTAGGAGTACTAATGCAGCCTTGCCCATCATGATGAATTGTATTTGATTATATTCTGATCAAAACATTAATTTGTCATTGTGAGCATATTAGCATTCTAAAATTAGCATCTAGCACAAAGCACTGCTGTGCCTAAGTATACTCCCAGAGGCACTAGCATGTCTGTAGACCCTTTGTCTTATAGACTCTTCATCTTGTTACAGAATATGATGACCTTTAATCTAGAATGCTATTGTTCTCAGGCTTCTTAACTTTTACTTCAGGATGTGTCAGAGCTGCCAACTCTCACGCTTTCGGTGTGTGACACACGATTTTGCCTGTTTTCACACGCACTCACGCCATACATCCATTTTCTCACGCAAAACAAAAGATGATCGGCTTTCTATCGCTCATTTGCACGTCATCATGTCTTCTTTTTTATAATGTCACGTCAGCAGTTTCTACCTAACTTCAGGTCTCGGGGGGGGGGGGCTCAGGTCTCTCCATAGACTGTATGGTCTCTACACTGAGAGGCTGAGATTGGAGGAGCAGATAATCTGGCGCAACTATGGAAGTCTAATGATGCCAAAAGTAAAATGAGTCGCACTACAAAATTATAACTCAATTTATATTTTGTTCTACTTGTGTATTTATGTGATACAGGATTTGTTGTTTTTTAATTTATTTTATATTATGTTATCATTTGTGATAATTAGATTATTTATTTACTTCATATTTATATATTAGAATTGTTTCTACCCTTTAATTTACTTTTTAGTATGTGTGATTGTATCTAACTTTTGTATTTATGGTTGTTATTTCCATAAATACCAAAATGATCCATCTATGAAATATCTATATGGAGAAACCTCTTACAGTGCTGCATACTGTATGATAATTATATATTTAGAAAGTAGAACTAAAGTGATTCATTACAAGATGATTGTTAACACATTTCAAGTCTAGAAGGCCCTACAAGTCATGATCAGATGAACATGAATTAGAGTTAGTTCAGGTATTGCACATCTTTATTATACCACCCAAATACCTTGCAACCTTGCAATTAATATTCATTTGAACTAGTTTTCAAGGACTTATTATAATGTTGACTGCTATGAAGGTTAGGAGACAGTACTCTACCATGCATTGCTCCTGGATCATTTCTGTTTCATTCATTTTACATATACATACCCATAGTCATTGGACTAGAAGTCAGTTGAAATTCTACATAGACTCCACAGATGGAACAGTCAGCAGTGAAAGGTTAAATTCATTAACACATGAGCATGAATGGCAAGAAAACAAGTTCAGCATGTCCTTTTCTATCTAAGTGGAAGCAAACATGTAACAAATGTCTATTATTGTCAGTTCCTGAGTGAAAAACAAGTAAGAACATCCACAGCCAGCTACAATAGATTAGTGTAAATGACTCAAATCAGCCTTATGTATTAGAAAACCAAGCGTAACCCTGACTGATTACATCTCCTGCCTGGTGTTGCCTTCATCTATATCTTCTCCTAGTGTTGCTGTCCTCTAACTGTAAACCCTGGACACACTGAGACACTGAGTGAGTCAGTGAGTGAATGGCTGCATAATTAAAGCGACAGGAGAATTCGTCAGATAGTCCCTGAGCATTGGCTGTGACAGCAGGGCCACTCTGGGCTGCAGAGTGGCCCCTGGCCCATCATGGAGCATTTGAAGGACAGGAACCAGCAGCCTCTGGGGCACCGGAGGAGAAATCGATGAGTCTCTGGCAGCCGGTCATTAGTTGTTGCTGCTTAGTCGGTCAAGTCACATAACCATAGTCAAGTCTGACTGGAGTCTCCAACCAGAGGGGGGATACACAATGCACAACCTGTAGAATTTAGAGCACAGCTGCAAAATAACTCATTCAGTACTTACAATTTATACTGTACACTTATATGCTGATGAGTTTATTGTTTTTTGTTGATATTATACAGTGTGAAATGAATATACAGATGTTGTTGATGTGATGGAACCTTAATGTTCTTCAGCAGAGCAACATGTAACTTTCCTTAATAAGGCTATAAGGTTTAGAAGTTTATGCGACAATGTTAGATTATTTATAAATACTAAAAAAATGGATACTTTGTGTCTGTGTCATATTTTTGAGTGTGTTTGATATAGTGAATAGCTCTTAACACTAAAGTACCAATGCACCTCAAAATCTGTTGCTGTACAGTTGCAAAGTGGGAGGAGTTATTTCAGTCAAAAGTAAGAATTCAATACAAAAGATAAGAAACTGTGTAAGAATAAATAATAATAATGATTTGCTAAAAAGTCAACAACACAAACCAGACACTAAACCGTACACAGTTGACTCCCAAAGTGCAGCCAAGTAAAAATCATGCAGTCAGCTTAAAACATCTTATGCATGCACCAATAACAATGAGCTGAAGCTAAAGTTTGTGCTTTTTAGGAAAACTGCTTGTCATTGTATCAATGCATCAAGGTGGCCACCATACTGTCCATGTCTATCAGCTCTTCCAGTTGTCAACCAATGCATTTTTCAGCAGTTTGGGTTTTCACAACTTGTCATTCATGTGTAATACAAGATGAACATGATCAATATACAGTAAATGCAGCATCTATGTGAATATATCTATGCTCTGTAAGGCTGTAGATGAGCCAAATGCTAATCACAGTATGCTAACCTGCCCACACTTACAATGCTAACACACTGATGCTAATGCACTGATGCTATGTTCACTGTCTTAGCTGAGTTGATTATAAGCAATAAACACAAGAGGAGAAGAGGCTGATGGGAATGTCATGCAGGTATTTAGTCATAAGTCACATTTTTACATATTGCTACATGAACATGAAAGGTCAGATGATTCATCCTAGGGAAACATGAATGTCTGTATGTATGACAATCCTTCATATAGTTGTTGGGATGTTTCATGCTGTACTGAATTTCATGTTAACTGAAATATTCAGGAGCCTCCTGTGTTTCTATGCTGTTATCATGAAAAGAAAAGACAACTCCAAACACAGGACAGCAGCCAAAGGCACATATCACAGTTGTAGCACTTTGCTGTTGCAATTAAGAATGAAGCTCAACACTGTCATTTATCATTTAACCACAATGAAAGTAAATTGATTTCGACTTCTAAGTACATTAATAGAAAAACACAGCACAGTCTCCAGCTTCAGTTTGAATGCTGTTATTAGTCACTTACTTCTCTCCTTACATTTACATCTATGCTAGCGTGTACATTTGATCAGAACTGTGTAGCTCCCCTTCCATTGACCTGTTTGTAGAAGCACTCTGGGCTGATTTTGATTAAACCAGGCGGGTGCTCTGGTAAAGAATTACTCCAGGTGGCACCATCAATGTTTATTTCAAACATGTTCATGCATCCTTCTTGCTAATGAAGGGCCAATTCTAAAACTAATTATCTATCTTGGAGGTCATGTTCAGGTCTCCTTTTAATTCAATTTGGGTTTCATGTGAAACAATGGGTCGTTATTGCCAAGTCTGACTGAGTTCATTAACCAGACAGCCAAACTGCCAAAGCAAAGAAAATAATAGAAACAGCTTAAGGCATTTGATGCTCCTGTTCAAAGTAATGGCAGCACCTTGTTTCATACAGAAGTACAACCTGCCTCATAGAAAACAAAACATTTATTCCACTATGCTAATTTCCACAAGTATGTTATGAGCCATTAAGTAAGTCCTCCTAGGATCAGTAACAGGTCATATGCCACACTGACTAATTGATTTGATAATTGAGAAATACACATGCAATCAGGCCATCTTTTCTCATAATGGGAATTCATGCAAATGATAGCAAGGCACACATCCAGGTCCCAGTCCATTACACTAAGATGACCTTAATATGAGAGCGATGAATAGATGGCTCATATTTTCACATTCCACTTCCTGCATGTTTGCATTGATGATTCACACTGAAACAAATGGGATTAAATTCAATTCGTAGATCTTCGCCCTCAGTCTGCTCACGTTGGCTCCACTCAGAGGACTCTCGTTATATCCTCGGCTGCTTTTAGAGCAGACAGGATGAAGCTAATTTGAAGATTGCATTGATTTTGTTTTCTATTTGCGAGGCGGTCCTCCTGGAAAGCAGCAGGCTCAGTGTACCTGCACAACAGCCCTCTAACATATTCCCTATGTAATTATCAGTCCCTGATAATAATCCCCCATTGATGGCTCAGTGAATAGGCAGTATGAATGGACAGCTGACAGCTATTGTCCTCCTACAGCCCACCTGCTCTGTTTGTTAGTGGGTTTTTTTTGGGAGGTGCCACATGACAAAGACTGCAGTTTTAGTTCTTTCCTCTCTTACATGAGCTTGAAATATTGTAATGACGATGAGAAAAGTACCACAGATCCTTGTATGACAACATGGAATCAGCTGCAATATGAAACATTTCAGCTTCATTTTCAGGGTTGTTTCTTATGCTATTTATTCAGTCTGCCATTTTATTAATTTCATGTAAACTACTTTATATCACTGTATGTATATATATATATATATATATATATATATATATATATATATATATATATATATATATACATATATGGTGTTATTATATTTTTCATTCTATCGACTTTTTAAAGCTACTTTATTTGTGTTTTTGTGCAACAATATGAAAATACAACACTAATGTTAGAGTTGTTCAATTAAGCTACATAATGATTCAACAGACTCAAAATTAGATTTTTAATATGAAAAAATCATTTTACACAGTGAGACACACAGGGCTGCCTGCATGACTTTTGTTCACTTTGTCATCAATAATGTGGTACGGACGGTCAGAAAAACTGCTAAAATGGCAATCCTTTATCACTACACACACACACACACACACACACACACACACACACACACACACACACACACACACACACACACACACACCAAGGCCCCTCTGCCTTTGTTGTATGGAGAATTATTAATGCTCAGAGTTGCGTGGTCTCCCGGTTAACTTATTATTAATGTGTGCTGTGTGTTGTCCTGCTCTCCTGCTTTCCCACACTCCTTTATGGATGGTGTGTGTGTGTGTGTGTGTGTGTGAGTGTTGGTTGAAGTAAACTGTGCCTGTGTGTAGAATGTACAGCCGTGCACTTGATTGTTTGTTAAGGGAGCAGGCCGAATCCTTGTGTGTGTGTTAGCTTCTTTGTGTGTCTGTGTGTAGGCGATGTAGTGCAGTATGGATGTTTGAGTGTTCACAGAGTGAGCAGTAAGTAGGCTTGCAGAGTAGCTGCTGGAAGTCGACTGGCTCTAACAGTGGTGGACACGTGTCGGCTCTCAGTCACTGCTCTTCTGATGCCTTTTAACACACACTCGATGAGTAAATGAGTAAAGTTATGGACAGGAGGACAGTCTCACTCATCCACCTACACTGACGCGCTGGAATCAAATGTAATCTGCACTGTTATTGAGATGAGATGATTATACTAACTTATAATTGGGCTTTATTTTTTTAACCCTCCTGTTGTCCTCGAGTCAAGGAAGGAAGGGAGGAAGAAGGAAGGAAAGGAGGGAGGAAGGAAGGAAGGAAGGAAGGAAAGGAGGGAGGAAGGAAGGAATGAAGGGAGGAAGGAAGGGAGAAAGGAAGGAAGGAAAGGAGGGAGGAAGGAAGGAAAGAAGGGAGGCAGGAAGGGAGGAAAGGAAAGAAGGAAGGGAGGAAGGAAGGAAGGGAGGAAGGAAAGGAAGGAAGGATGGACGAAAGAAGGAAGGTAGGAGGGAGGGAGGAAAGAAGGAAGGATAGAGGGAGGGAGAAAGGAAGGGAGGAAGGAAGGAAAGAAGGACAGAGGAAAGAATGAAAGAGAGAAGGAGGGAGGGAGGAAAGAAGGAAGGGAGGAAGGAAAGGAAGGAAGGAGGGAAGGAAAGAAGGAGGGAGGGAGGAAGGACAAAAGGAAGGAAGAAAGGGCGGAAAGAAGGAACAGTCAAAACAGACGGGGTCAAGGTTAATGTATGTTTTAATGTTTCCAATTTTTACTGTTCAATCATCCTGATATTTAGTTTTTATATAAAGCACATTGAGTTGCCCTGTGTATGTAAATAAAGCTGCCTTGCCTACTGCCAGCGCCTGAAGCACAACAATAAAGAAAGTGATACTGTGATCATGACAGCTGTCAGTGAATGTTGAGAAAAATGATTTCCTTTAATGTTGTGATTGCTGGTGTTCAGTTACTAGTCTTATCTTACATACAGTTCAGTAAAGTGTAAGTGATTTTTTGTTTTGATTCATATTATTTAATTGTTGGAGAGGTGAACTCAAATAATTGTGTTGTAAGTAACAGTGGATTTACATTTCTTAACTGATGATCTATTAAGTGTGAACTAATCAAAAATAAATAAATAAAGTCATAGTCACTTGACATTTGTTAATGGAGAGCAACATTAATTCACGTATTAAATCATCATGAGTCATGCATTAGTTTAGCAGTACTTAAATATGTGATTTGTATGATTTATCAATCAATGATTTATAAAGTTAAACCCAAACTCACTATCCTGACCTCACTCTAACCCTGCATATATGTCCATTAGATTTCAGATTTTACACCTATGTTTCATTTCCTCTACTTTTCACCCCCCCCCCCCCCCCCCTATATATTTTACCTCTGAACAGGAGCACCTTAAAATACATATAACATGAGCCCAAACACACAATTCTTAATACTGCCTCTTCATTTTAATGGCATAAAACTTACAACAGTAAATAATGACAAACACAAGGAAATTGCTTAGCGCCTTACAAAGTGCTGCAAATCCTCAGTAAATGTCTTCTGATGAAGCTACAGGAGGCTGAATGCTAATGTCAGCATGCTAATATGCTAATGGATAATCTAACATCTGGCCATGGGAGAACAGCTGCAAATGAGTCTTTTGGCTTTTTCGGCTTTTGACTTTGACACTGGCACAGTTCAGTTGATGTGCAGAGTCCCTGTAAAATCTGTTTAACTGTCCAAGCTTAGCAACTGATGTTGTACAATATGTATAATATCTGTGTAACTGTGGAGTGTAAAGTCCTCAAGTACTTCATACAGTGTCCTCAATAATAACTATGGCACTGCTTTGTAATTCGTAGTTTTGACTTATGAAGTTACATTTGATTTGACTCACAATCTCACAATTGTAATTTAAAGACTGTGTAAAGTGAATTCAGACATTTTCTTCTAAACACATTAAATAGGTCATAAATGTATTTCTAAAAAAATGTGTAAAAAGCATTTCAACCATTTAGATTTGAATTGTGGAGCTAGGCTTCACAAACTGTGTTTCAACATTTCTGTGTTCAGGATTTAGTGGGCGGGTCTGAAAATGACCACCCACCCCTGCTGCTGTAGAGGTATAAATACATTCAGCACACACTACTACTACTACAGTATACAGTTAGCCAGTTAGCTGAGTTAGCTATCGAATTAGCCGCTGAGCTAGCCGCCAAGTTAGCCGATGAGCTAGCCGCTGAGCTAGAAGCTGAGTACCTTCTGGTAGAGGTAGTGACTTTGATTGACAGGTGACACTTGGTAGGGGGCGGGGTTTCAGCGAACTCGGCGGGCAGAGAAGGAGGCTGATTTTTACACAACTTTGAAGCCTAATTTCATATATTTGGTGATTTTTTTAATCATTCAAATTTGGCAGGGTGGTTAACAACACACTTTTTTGTGGTATGTCAAACTCAGAAAACATATTTATTCTTACTTTACACTGACTTTAACATTAGTACCATTCCTGCATTTTCAGAGGACAATATTTCATTAGTGAGGGTTACTGGGTCCATCAAGCACCATGTGGATGCCTCTGCCTTTTCCCTTTTTCATTAATGACTAGGACATTATGATATTGGAATGTCACCAGACTAGCTAGTGTTAGCATAGCCGCAGGCCAGTATGACTGGTTTGAACTTGGAAGGTTTGGCTAACTAGCAGACTAGTGTCAGCATGCTCTTGTGCCTTTTCTTTGTTTGTGAGTTTGAAATCCTGTCCACCTACAGCAGTACAGGTGTGCTAAGGAGCCTGTCTGTTTTGGGGGCCAACATCCAGGGGGAGGGGTAGAGACTATCACATTGCACATGATTAATGCAGGGTCCTCGCCTGCTAGAAGCAGCAGTGAAGGAGACTCTTTGCCTCGGGGCATCAACAGACTCGCTTCCCAAACTGGGACCTGGCCCCCTCTCTGCATGCTTGACCGGAGGAGTTGTGGGTGTTTGGAAGTCAAGCCTCTTGCAGTGGCTCGACACAGAGATGAAAGGAGTTGACCTTGTAAAGTTCAAAGACAGAATTTCTCTGTCAACCCCCACCTCGTTTTTCTTTTCTCCATTTTCTCTCCCTTCTTGTCAACCTTCCCTTATCTTTGCTAGATTCTCTCCACTCTGTCTCCATGCCTTTATTCAATCCTGCCATCTTTCACACCAACCCTGACTGAGAATCTGTCTTATTCATTCCTATTCTCTGCTGTCATATCTTTGTGTGTGTGTGTGTGTGTGTGTGTGTGTGTGTGTTGCTTTCTACCACAGGTCAGCTCCAGGTCAACTGCTCTTAAAGAGACTGAAGGGCAAAAAAAACTAAACTACAGCCTAGTCACAGGACTGTTTACTGAGGAAGTACAAGCTGTATGACATTAGAGAAAGCCATGGGTAAAAGCTCCTTCTGATTATCTGGGTTTTGGAAGATGCTGACATTAACAGGAACAAGAACATGAATCATCTATTAAAAGAAGGCAATTTTTGTTACATTGGAGGAGAATTGTACAGACAGCAGAGCACAGTGTCACTGGACAATAATCTTCTGTACAACTTGTCAGCAGCTTTTGAGCTGCAAGATGAACCCAGTCCATCGTTGGGCTTAGTATAACCTTTACCAAGGCAAGGCAACCGGAGTTAAGAAAATTCATATTTACTTTCTTTTATAGTCTGTAACATCCAGTTGGCTGCTTTGTAGCAATCCTATCACCTGTTAGTAACACTCATATTGGATTATTGTACAACATCCCACATTACACTGTCACATATTTTTAGCATTGAATGGTAAATGGACTGTACCTATATAGCACTTTTCTAGTCTTTTTGACCACTCAAAGCTCTTTTACACTACATGTCACATTCACTCATTGAGAGGCTATCACACAGGGTGCCAACCTGCTCATCAGGAGGGAGACTAACCGCTCACACACTGTTGGTGCAGCCATCAGAAGTTATTCAGGATTAAGTATCTTGCCCAAGAATACATCGACATGCGGACTGGAGGAGCCAGGAATCAAACCGCTGATCTTCCGAATGGTCGACGACCCGCTCTACCTCCTCATTCAATGCACATTTTTCAAGCTTATTTCTTTTTACTATACATATCCATGGTAACTATGAGTTAGTTCCGAAAAACTCACATCATGCCCATTCCCCACCCCAACCTTCACATTCTTATGCTGCATTCAGGCCTAATTAGATGGTGCGGCGTATCGGAGGTGTGCGAGGGTGTGGGCGTTTGTTCTCTACAACATAACCATTATGAAACAATCAGAAAATAACATTTTACTGATCAGATTCACCAGCTTTTTACCAGTACTCCCTCTGCATTCACTCTCTAGCTCACTTGACCACAGCTGATCTCTTGATCTCGCACTGGTACTCTTTTCTCTCATCTTCTTTTAACTAACTAACTTAATTTTAATGTTATCAGCTGAAGATAATTTTTTCCGCTTGTCTTGTCCTCCCTCCTGACAGGGTTTTATAGTTCAGTCTGACTGGCTGTGATTGGCCACTGCAGCATGACAATAGGTTGTGGTTCTCCAAAAGTTGACAGCTCTCTGGCAGCAGGCTGGTGTGGCACCGCTGAGGTTTTCAAAAGAATGGGAGGATTGGCCCCGGTCTGATTTGGGCCTGGTTCACACCGGACACTGAAGCACGCGCGATTAGCTGCGAAGCGCCGAGGAGTGGAGCTACTTTCCTTTCTGCGCCCATGTTAATCAATGGTGTCGTTCACATAGGAAGTGCTCTGCCCCGCTGCCGGCTCACGCTGTGCAGCGATCATTTCGGCGTCTGGTGTATTTTCTCCACGTGCCACGGCCGAATCTGTCAAGCCGGGCAGGAAGTCAAACAAAGAAACAACGAGAGAATCCGGTTTTCTAAATAAAGCATGTCAAAATAAAACTATTTTTCAATAATTAAACACCCCGTTTGAAGATTGTGGTGTGTGTGTGTCTAATCAGAGCACGAGATGAACACACACAGGTACGCGCATGCATAAACATACATACATACATAAATATATATACACACACACACACACACACACACACACACACACACAAAAGAGAGAGGGACACAGTGGGCTGGCTGTAAGGGGTGGGGTGTCATATATACGCAAACAAAGATGGTGAAAAAACAGCTCCAAGTGTGACAACAGAGGAGCTGAGGAGCAGAGCCGCTTACCGACCGGCGCGGAGAAATACGCTTCTGGTGTGAACTTGAAGGGCTGTTGCACGAGTGAGAATTTCCAAGTGTAACGGGCGTGTATTGTCTTTAACAGTTTTACATCAAGATGAATGCACGTCCATTAACCCTTAGAAGTTCTGCGTTGTGTTCTATGTTGTGCTGAGGGAAAGAAGGACCCGGACCATGATCAGCTGGATGGTGGATTTGTCTCTGTACAAATCAACAGAAAAACAAATAAGCTCTGTAACATGCAGTCTATCCACACAGCACACAGGTCTCAAGCTCCTCCTCTCAGCTAATCTGGCACGGACTGCACATACATACATGACTGATACTACTTTGTATTAACAAAAAAATACTTTTAAATAAAAATAAGAAAATTAATGAAATAAATTATAAAATGCTCAATGTAATTGATAACATGAATTTCTTTTACATGCTTAATGCAACCAGTGTAAATCTATGCCAAATGAATTATAATAAACATAATGCACATACCTGTACAAATCAACAGAAAAACAAATAAGGCTCTGTAACATTGCACACAGCACACAGGTCTCAAGCTCCTGTCGGCAAATAACATACAGAAAAGCCTGTAGACTAGCATGTGGAAACGTGTCTACTTTCAAACTTGCAAAAAGTCAGTTTACAAAGTTTATCTTCAATTGACACATTAACTGCATGTTCACAACCTAGAAACTAACATTTATACATGCATAAAACAAGGTTTGCATTGTGCAAAAACCGAAATAAATGTTCAAAAATAACAAGCAAAATAATACATTACCTCCTCTCAGCTAATCTGGCACGGACTGAGAGAAGCATTGGAATGACAGCACAAGGCCATTTCCTCTGAATGTTTTCTAATGTTTAAAAAAATTTAGTGTAAAAAAATTCAATGTTGCAAAAAATTCAGAGTCAACATCCGGGTAACTAAAGAGAAGCAATCGATCCCTGAATCAAATCGTTCAGAGAGTATTTACCATTTTATTTACCAAGAGAAATTGTAAATAAAATGGTAAATACTCACCGAAGCGCCATCGTTGTTTCTGCCGGTAGCTGACATAGCTGAGTGGGCTTAACCGCATATCTTCACCGCCTTCCTGTGTCGGGGGTCACAGGACAAACGGAGCGTAACTTGATTGGCTGGATGGTGAACGATTTGATTCAGGGATTGATTGCTTCTGTTTAGTTACCCGGATGTTGACTCTGAATGAGACACTGAATTTTTGACACTGGATTTTTTGAGACATTGAATGTTTTTACACTGAATTTTTTTAAACATTACAAAAAATTCAGAAGAAAAAAAAATTCAGTTCTTGAAATTCAACGGCTTTTAAAATTCAAAGTCTGATTTCAATGAAAAAAAAATTCAGTGTTTGAAATTCGATGCAAAAAAATTCAGTGCTAAAAATTCAAAATCAAAAGCAGATGGCACAGATTTACTTCCATATGCGACCTCTTAAAGTGACAGTACAGGTATTAACACCTTGGTCCGAATACAACATTCAGGCATAAATATAATATAAGCAATAAAACACATCTTAAACACATAGAAAACAATATTCATCAGGATTTGGTGACATTTCAAACGTAAAAATAAAGATATAATTTCAACCTGGTTACACAAGTGCGGTGCTTCGTGGCGCTTCCGCGCCCAGTGTGAACCAGGCGTTGGTCTGAATACAACCTTACTTTTTGCTATGTAAAGAACACACTACTTCCTCAATTGGCCATAAATGGATGAAGATACACCCTGGCTCTGGAAAAACACGTGTGTGCCTGGTCTAAAATATACATGAGGTGCACACATTCTGTTTTTTAAAATATCAGTATGTGTGAAATAGCATATGCATGGTTTTTGTACGTATGCATTATTTGTCTTTAAATATGTATTTGTATTAAATATTTGTCTTAGCCATGGTAGCCTGGTTACCCTCATCAGTCATTGCATGAATAACAAAGTGTTATGTATTGGCACACAGCTGCAAAGCTCTCAGATGTTTCTCTATTAGGGAGTGTACGGTATGGGACACATTAAGGCAATGTTCTCAGGTTCTAGTTGTGGGAAGACTGTCTGGGAATCAGGCTCAGGTATTGTTCCTGCGCTGCAGACATGGTGGCTAAAGATAAAAGCACCAGCAACTATCTCAGTTTCGTGTCCTAAAAGCCTATAAAATGTCACACCTATACATGTCCTGTGGGCTTTATGTCTGAGATGAACGTCAAGAAGTGTGTGGTATCAGATATCCAACCTACATATTACAACAATGCTGTAGGACAATGTTCAGGAACAGCTTCTTCTTGTCACAGTTTCAATTAAACATAGAGCCAGAATCATGTCACTGGGTCACTTTTATCCAAGGGGTGTGCAGACATGCATACGTAACAACAAGGGAGTGCTGCATGTATGGATGGGGAATATGAGCTATATGAGCAATAAGTGCATATTTGTCCTCTCTTCAAGAAGACGTTTTATACTGTGAAAAATCATATGAAACCAATGAAAGCTTGAGGAGCCAGCGAGGGACAGAAGAGGCCCCAGAATAATCATATTTGGGAATATCAAATTAAACTCCTCTTTTTAGCTGACCCCATATGTTTGACTTAATCTTTTTCTTTGAAGGAAATGAAAGTGAATAGCATTCACTGGAGAGCACACTCATCACCAGACAGCCAGCGATTCCATATGCTGCAGTGCTCCATCTAATTACACTGCTGTGCCGAGGAGCACTTAAATTCAATCCGAGACAGGGGGGCAAATAAATGCAACAATGGCCTATGACAGTAAGACATTTTGAAAAGAAGAAAAGAAAATATTTTGACACTGGCAACTGACATTTTAGTCTAGTTTTGGTTGAGAATGTTTTTCTTACCTTAACCAAGTAGTTCAGTTCCCTAAATTTAACCAAACCTTCCCAATAGCCCTGAGACATCAGACAACACATATATGAATCTGTTTTTGCTATGGTCTTATTGGTCTTTATGAGACAAACATCATCATACTAATGGAGGTTCCAGATTAGAATATGCTATTCTGTTGCTCATGTTGTTGTTAAGGTATGAGGACTTGTTGGATCCATCATGTCCATCCAAAACCAACCTGATGTGTGGTGATTTCATCTTTGATATTTTCTGACATTCAATAGAAATGTATTTTTTGGAAAAGATTGGAGAGCAGAGAATCATCATTCTAGGAATTCAAAGATGCACATGAATTAATTTATCCACACTGAAATTGGTGCCATCATAAATACTTCTTCCTGCCACAAGACATGCATCATGAATGTTGTGTAAATACAGGTCTAAGGTCTAAGGACATATGAAGAAGAAGGTCAATCTTCTACATTGGTGAACTTTGGTTGCATAGCTTTGCGGAAAATTGGGCATTGCCTGCTACTATGGCAGTAATGGAAATGTCACACTGGCACATCTGGTATGAAAACAGGGTGGCACTCTGTGGATTGGTGGAGAGGAGAGAGCATCAAGCTTCAAACAAACTAAACCTTCATATCTAAAGGCTAAGGTGTTAACACCTGTTCCAAATGGCATCATAGAGAAGGATGAATCACATCAAATGGAGATAACCGTGAACACTTTGAAACAGTCTTTCCTTGAAGGATGTTACACTTGGTTGTGCAAATGAACAGAGTTTGGTCTGCCTGCTTCACATGTCTGCACATCTGGATAAATGCTGCAGAAAGAAGGAACAGCGGCCAGTTGTGGAAAGTTACAAAATTTGGCAGATACAGCTAATTTAGCCCAATGCAACCAACAAAGACTGTTTTAGATTTTGTTAGGAGAAGAAGAAGAAGAAGAACTTTCCATCGATATGTACTATAAGATATTCTGTTCAGCCTCTCAATGCTGCAATATACGTCTTTAGTATCTTGTACAAAAGGCACTGAAAAATGCAACATATACAGTAGGCTATGTATTAACTGCAACTTGAGTGTTGTGGCTTGCAGTGCTAAGGTTATGTCAGCTAATAAAAAGCTTTGGCCTTCACATTACCCAGGAGCTGAAAGATGCTCTTATAAACCTTTTGGAGTGAAAACAACATATGTAGCGTGACTGCCTGGTGTGGTGTGTGAGCATCGCCTCGTTAGCCTTAAGCTAATTCCCCTCAGGACAGTTTTCAACAGGGTTTGGGGTATAGCAAGATATGACAAATTTCATCTCTTAGTCATGGTCTATATAATTTTTTTCATCATCATTGTGGAGATCAAAGAGGAATCACAAATGGACTTTAAACATACTATAGGCCATTGATTTAAAAAAATGAAGAATTGATCATTTGGAGAACAGAGCTCTGTGTAGTTCCCAGATATTTATTCACTTTATAAAGTACAGCTGCTAAATGATATTTGGTGCTGGGAGTTGGCCATATCTTAGGATTTAGTGAACTGACAACCTTGATGATGTCGTGAATCTGACAGCTGGATGATGTGTGTGGGTTGTTCTCAGGTTATCCATGTATGGCAGCTAGAGTTATTTCATGTCTCTGTAACAACCCAGCACCTCCTTTCATTTCTCTGCCTGCTACACTTCCTTGGCATGTGACGCCTCATTCAGGACTCCTTGGGGTATGTAAGTGTCTCTCATTTTATGTCTTCACTGCTTTAGAATCCTTTTTTTCCCTGTTTGTGATGACAGAGAACCCACTTTCCATCCCCTCCTCCAGCCCAACCCTCCTCCTGTATACCTTCACCTCTCCACCCCCAATAGCCCTCAGCCCTTCTGTGAGAGCCTGATAGACACTCTCCAATATCCAGCTGGCATAAATCTTCCCCCAAGTTGGCCACAAATATCTCAGCTATGCTGATTTATGGGAGCTGGCCTCCCCGTCTGTCTTAGAGAGGCCACTATGGTGCTTGTAGGCTGCATGTAGATGGGATTGATTTCTTAATAGTAAGTCTCTTCAAAATAAGAGGGCCACCTTAAAGAGGTGCTAGTTAAAAGAGAGAGAGAGGGAGATTATTGAGTGTGTGTCTGAGCAGCACTGATGGAGAGCAAAAGGGACTCACCTGTAAAAAAGGTCAGTGAGGCAGTAAACAGGCAAATGAGCCTGAAGTATGGAGAGGTGGAGGACACTGAGGGGGAGAGCTGACGGGTACGTGAAGCACACACCAAGTCATTAACATGCTCATCCCCCTATGCTGCTTTTTGATGCATCATGCATTCTAAATATCCTTACAAGAAAATCTGAATGAGTTTAGTCTGATGCTAAAAAATTGATTACGCATGTTTAAATTTAAAAATACAAAGAAGACCTCTAGTGGCCATGTGAAGTACACGTGCATCATTTTGCTTCCTGTTTCCTACCAGCAATCAATGTTGGTTTCTTTTAACCTATACCAAGCAGTCCTCTTTTAACCACGATGAAGAGTAGTTTTATCCAAACTGAACCAAACTTTAACCATAGTGGTGACAGATGATGCAATCATTAATGTTTTTACAATGAGGATAGGTAATAGTGTTGACAGTGACTACCGACAGCAATTACTGACTGAAAAGTACACTTTATTACACCATTTGACAACAAAAAGGTGCGACTGAGACAGATGGAGCAGCGTAAAGGTGTTATTATATCTGCTTTACCTAATCATGCACCTTTACCGGCTTGCTTAATGAATTGAATTGCTTTATCAATAATTACACAGAACAGAGAAAAGCTATGAAAGGTATTAGGTTGTTAATACTTGGAGCACAATCATAATGTATTATCAGACACTTTTTCCTGAATATTTGTGAGTTGCAATGCCAATAGGATTTATTTAAAATATGAAAATGGAGGATTATCATAACCCCAATCATGTAGGGAGACTGTATGTGAAAAAGATCAATGATACACCGGACTAGGCCTGAGTAGTTGATTCATTGATTGACGTAGTTATTTAGTTTGCAGAGAAAGATTCATGTACTTATAAAGAGAGTGTCCACATATGACATAGTCAGGTCTGAGATCAGGTCTAGTTCAAGTCTGTGATCTGGATAGACATCACATATAATGTCCCTGTAGTCTTAGAGTTTGACAGTCTTGGATGTTTTCTTTAAGGACAACTGAAAACTCTCCATAATCAACCAGGGGCCTGTTTCAGGAAGCAGGTTTAACTAACTCTGAGTTAAAACCTTAACTCTAGGTTGACCAACTCTGAGCTGTCAAACTCAGAGTTTTGGGTTTCAGAACAAGTGTTAACAGTTAGTTCAATCAACTCTGAGTCAAAGTAACTCTGAGTGAAGCTTCTGCATGAGGAGATACCAAGCCCTCATCAATGGAGCACAGATAACATGATTCACCATGACAACAGGAGAAACAAAGGGCTCAGTCCTCCTACTTCTCCCCAAAGGATTTAGAAATATTAATGAATACATGCAGACGATAAGTATATTTAAGAAAAGTATTAATGAAAAAAAGAGAAACATTTTGTCTCGAGTGGTCGACTTATTCAACATTTATATTCTCTGTGTGTGTGTGTGGCACATTTAACATTCATGCAGACCCCAACAGGTACAAAACATAGGCCTACTTGGCAGCAACTGAATATGAAAAATAAAAATATAGCTCAAACAAGTAAGGTATTGATTACAAGCAATTGTGGTGTTGTTTAGCCTGCCCTCATTAAACAGCATTTAAATGCTACATTCAACATGTTATATATATTTCAGTAGTTGATGAAATCTTCTAAGGAAAGAAGAAAGTCAATTTTTCAGCCATCCCAACACTGCCAATATTTAATATTGTCTATTTGAAAGCAACAACTACATGCCTTTATACATACAACACTAAAAAAGTAAACGTTTAAGTGTAATTGTCAAATTTAGTTTTATGTTTGGGCACTTGGCACTGTCACCGTAATTTAACAGTAGCTGGTATAGAGAGAGAGAGAGAGAGAGAAAGTTCGTCACTGGTAGCGAACCAGCGACATTGCCACTGTGAAGCATGAGCAGTAACCACTTGACTATCAATCACCTTCAAATATTGCCTTTGTGACAGCCCGACAGAGGTTTCCAGGTTGCCTTGGAAACATGAACTTGAACAGGGAACTTATTCTGAACTGAGAGCATGTCCATGTGGTGTCGTACAGACGATACGAGGGCTGAGAATATTGTTCAGATAAATTATTGATTGTACAGAAAAATGGAAACACTCAAACAGAACATCATCAGAGAATGATAAAACATCCCAGCAGGGTCTGATCACCCTCTGACGGAGATTTATGCTTCGTATTTGTGCTTCAATATTAACTGACTCTTTAAGAAAAGGACACACCATGTCTGACATCTCCTTCAGTCTGTGGGCTTCAACTAAAAAGGAGGAGAAACTCAGGGTTAGTTGAAGAAAACCTGCCAGCGAGCAGGTTAGGTTCACGGAGTATGTTGCCAGGGTAACTGACTCAGAGTTAAGCTGAACTGGCTTTGTGAAACCGAAAAACCAGAGCTTCCCTCATCTCAGGGTTAACTAACTCAGAGTTTTCACTAAACCTGCTTTCTGAAACGGGCCCCAGGTGTCTATCAGATCATTACCTGCAAGGATTTGATTCGTCAGCTGAGGAGAGACTGGGAATTATATTTAAATGGACCGCTTTGTAGTGAGAATGGCTGTGATTGGTGTGTGACTGAGGTGTGCTGATCCAATCAGTGGCTGTCAGCTGATTACATCTGGGGCGTATGACTCCCGTGTCCTGCATGAACTAATGCAAGGCTTCATTAAATCAGGCTCTCACTGTGCAGCTCCACCAGCCAAGCTTTTTTAATTCATTCATTTTTGGTCACTGGAAGGCAGCAGCAGAAGCTTCAAACATAATATTTATGTACGACGGCGTATTAGGGCCATATGTAAAAGAAAAAAATAAATACTGACCAGGAGGAGGGGGGAATATTCCGAGAAAAAAACTCGCAAATTTACCAGAAATAAACTTACAAGTTTGCGAGAAAAATCTCACAAATTTGAGTGAAAAACTCGGAAAAAAGGTTTTATTCTGTCAAGCAATCACCTCACTTTATAACACTAGAGAGAAGTCATTTGTGCATCTAATTATACTTGATTGCTTGACAGAATAAACATTTTTCTCACAAAATTGTTTTTTTCTTGGAATATTCCCCCCTCCTCCCGGTCAGTATTTTTTAATTATTTTTTTTATTACACATGGCCCTAATACGCCGTCGTATATATAAGACATTCCTTTGATATGATTTTTCATTTAAAGTGGGGTGTGTCCTATACAGCAGCACTCAAGGACACCTTACACACACCTTACACACTTATGACTTATAACGTCCTGAGCAGTGTCAACAGCTAATAAAATAGATATTGATGACCCGTTACCCGTTACTGCTGTATGTAGTATGGAGAAATGACAAGAAAAGCAGCCTTTCAATGACTTGGATACAATATTTGCACAGAGACAGCTCTGATGAAGAGTATTTGGGACTGGAGTGAGCACACAGCTACACACTGTATCACTTATGTAAAGTTACCTGTCTGAAAAAGTTTTAGAGTAACTTGTATAAATGTATGTGTTTATAAATGAATAATTACTGGTGCATTCAAATAAATTAGTCTTTAATAGAAAATATTTTTTCTGCATTGGACCCCCTAAAATAGACTGTGTGACTTATGAGTACATATTAGCAACTTTCTGATCAGTCCTTTTTAGCTCTGTGTTTGGTCTCCACCAACTCCTGGGAGAATATCTGTCTTTAGCTGCTAAATGCTTCACTATATTAACACTTGCTTAAAAAAGTGTGGGAACCATTGGTCCAGAAAAGCAAACCAAAGAGCTGAAAGACACTAAATAAATAAGTGGAGCTGCAGAGTTGGTGATAATTCTCAGTGCATTCTGTAACTTTGAGTGACAAATTTACCTCTATACTATTGACCCTCTGTTATTAATATCAAAATGTTCAAAAATATCAAATAAATAAACAAACTAGTAACTAAAATAACAATCAACTTCACTGTTTTAAACATAGTTATTCATTTTGGACTATCTAAAGTTGAGCTACACCTCTCAGCAGATAGAGCTCAGGCTGATCTAATAAAAGAAAAACAGTGTAACCTCTTAATTGCTTTAACTTAGACTTCACATGTACAATTCCTTTCTGAATGAAGAGGTGACAAAGTTCAGCTGGAGTTTTATGGAACTACTCAGTGTGATAGTTTTGAATGGAAGTGAACACAAAGGGATCATCTTTCTCTTGTTGTTTCATGTTAAAGTGATCCTTGCTGTAATGTTCAGAATGCAGCTGGCTCTTTGCGTTGATGTAAGAATTTTTTCCGCTGACAGGCTCCAGTACGCAACAACGTGTGAAAGTCAAAGCGTGTGCTGTCATGTACTTTGGTCGAGCATGTTTTGAGGCTGCATTGCCAAAAATGTAATCAGAAGCAGAAGATTTTGGACCACATATGAAACGCCTATTAAATAATACCTGAGATTTAATATTGTACAGTTGTTGACAAGGTGGAGTCTGAAGATAGTACTAGTACTGCAGAATATTATTATATTTACACTTGTCTTGTGCATTTCTCCACAATTTTATCAAAGCTTCTATTTCTCTGGACTGAGTCACTGTGGCTCAACAACAAGAGTTTTTATAAAGAATATTTATGAATCTTTCCATTCTCAAATGTAATTGTCAAGACTAAATGTATGATCAATAACTGAAGGAAGAGCAAATGAAAAAGACATTTCAGTGTGAGATGTCTGTTAACAGGGAAGTGAGACCTTTGACAAAAGCCAACATATATGTTTGCTTTCTGTAGCATTCATGCAGACCTTGAAGTCTGTGTTCATACACACACACACACGCAGTTAAAGGACAGTGGGAGGGCTCAAATATGGGAAAAGATCATGCAAGTAAACTTGTGTTGCAAGCTTTCTTTTCATGACAGAATTCTCTTTCATTCTTTCGATCTTTAATGCTAATACCTTCAGTTAAATGAGGATCCCTTCACTATAGAAAATAGGGTTAGGGTTAGAGTTAAGGTTAGAGAAGTCATTAGTTGTGCATCCTATCCTGAACATATATTCCTGTATTCATTCAGTAACAGCCTCTACAGTGGTTTTTGTATTTATACTTGATAATATTACAGAAAATATTTCTACTTAACTATTGTTTATGGAACCTTTGTTTTTTATTTTAACCTTTAAAAAGAATAAAAACATTAATGAAGTAGCTTCCTTTTTTTCTTTTTTTAATTTACATCCAATGCCAGTACTCAGTGCCAATACAGCGTAGTGTGTGTGTGGAGGTTGGAGTGTTAAATGAGCGTTTAGCAGTCACACAAATGCAAAAATTCATGCAGCACTAAGTATTTATTTTTATTCCTTTATTTTCTTCATTCATTTTGAGTCAGCTGTGATATTGGTTGTACTACCATATGCACACCTGCTAAAGTTTACAGCTGTTGTGTCTCCAGGTGTTGAGCTGTTTTGTAGTGAATTGAACAGACTGATAATGCACACTGCTCTGTGCCTTTTGTTCACGAGGCATCATCTACTGAACAGTGTGCAAATTCTACTTTTCTACTCTGCTCAGTCTGTTCCTAACTACCGGGTATAGTCAGCTGTCTGCAGATGTTTTGAAAAAGGTAACAAAGACAATGTGAGGGTGCATGTTAAAACCAAACCTAGGAGCTAACTCACTGTTTAGAAAATATCTAAGTCCAAGCCTCACTGTTTCAAACATGCTGTTCTTGATTATTTTAAGTTACTGTGCATGTTCTGTATTTGGCTCCTCTGCTCAACATAAACTCAGACTTTTCCCAGAGACATTACAGGATTAAAGTGAAGATTGTGAGATCTAAAATGGGGAACCATCTATCATCGTGTACAACAAAATAAAGAACAGCGCAGTGTGCACGTCTCATTGTGCATATTTAGAAACCAGTCATGCCCTGACAAAAGCCGCAGTGAAATTGTTTATAGAAGGTTCTCATGGATGAAATCCTTTTGTGATATAAAAAAAAATGTGGTGTGTGTGTGTGTGTGTGTGTGTCTGTGGGGGTGAGTGAACAAAAGATCACTGTGTGTGTATGTACTCGCATTTGCCTGCATGTGAGTGTGTATTTAGGCATGCATTTGTGTACTCATGCACGTGAGTTTACACAGCTGTCAGATACTGGGCAACATCATAGACATCCATTGTTTGTGCTGCCGTGCCTCCCTTTGGCAATGAAAGACATTATGATATCAAGCCAATTGTACAGTTAGATAACTGCACCAAAAACATCAGGAAAAGATTTCCTCTTAGTCAAACATTCACATCATCATTATGGATTTTGGCTGATAATTGTCAACAAATTGCTTAGTGAAGTGTGGTCACAGTACAAACAACTGTTGCTCTCCCTTTGACGAGAAGCACTGCAGAACAAAAAGGTGTTAACCACTAACCATGGTGGTATAATCACTACCAAGCTTCATTTTAGAGGATATGCCCAGATTTCTTTGAAAAAAGACATTTCCCAGTGGATTTGGTTTGAACCACAGACAAAGCTTGCTGGTCTCCTGAGACAGTGTGGATTGGGACTAGAGGGAGAACAGGGAAGAACAGAGTGGATGCAAGAGCTGAGGGCCAGAAGAGGCTGGCTGATTACATTACTGTGCTACATAGAGAAAAGACCATTTTCATGTATCTAGAGAAAAAAAAAGAAACTGAGGGAAACACGCCAAACCAATGTATCTGAAATTTCACAGAACTCCATTAATTCTCAGATTAGGGCAACTCCAGAGACTCCTTTAGTTGTTGAATTAGCACTGACTCATAGATCTGTCTTCACTTTACACACAGGGGAAGGAAAGGTTTCTGTAAGGGTTCTGGCCCAGGATCTTATAGGGTAATTATAAAAAAGCGAGCGGACAGAGAAACAGAAGGGAAGCATCAGTATGACTCACAATGTTTGAAACCCCCCACCCACACCTTTCTGACATTAAAGACAAGTGAGGCTACAGCTGACAAATGTTAAAACCCTCCAAGACCAGATGTGCAACAGATAAAATTAAAGTTTTATTTTGAAAATTAAAAAACAAAAACTACAATTTAAATTTTGTCTTTTTGGTTACAACAGTTTTAACCCAATACACACAAAACTATCGGAAACAGTCAACATCATCTGTCCGTGAATGTGAACCCGTCACTGCATCCAATATGAAAAGGACGAAGATAGCCAGACAAAGATCAAGGAAGCCATTTACATCTAAAGTCAGAGACTGTGTTCAACAGATAGCAGGAAACAAAGACCAGGGTACTTCCCCCTACCATCTACAGTACAAGGGCTGAGTATTGGTACCCGAGCAGTATAGAAACGTCTCGCATCAAACGATACCTGCAATCGATCCTTATTGCACTCAGAGCTAGAAAATATGACTATTTGTATGGACTTGCTCACAGCCAATCAACGCAAGTGTTCTTTGATTCAATGTGGCATTTGATTGGTCCACTGCCACAGCAGCTACAACCTGTCTGTGGTGGTGAAGTTGTGGTGAATTTGAGTTAACGTGCTTTGCAGTTCAGCAGCCAAGATGCCACCATAGCACTCTAAAGTGTGTCTACACTTAAAACCTGCTACATCAGATAAAAGCAAGTGTACTAAATGTAGGTATTAAATGAAGTACTCAGTTGGTACCAGTATCATTTTAAGAGTACTTGGATTGGTACTGGTATCATCACTTTTAAACAATACCCAGCCCTATACAGTCTCAGTCTAAAGTTAGGAAACACCTTCCCATCCTCTTGAATAAGAAATTATGACCAAATGTTTGACTACTTGACAACTGGTGACAACTAAGCATCTTTATAAACGCACGCTTTCATCAAACTGAATTTGTGGCCATCCATTAGGGAGTCTGGAATATGAAATACGATCCGTCACGTAAACAAGAGCCAAACCGGTTTCTTGGGGAGCTTTTTGTGCTCATAAAGCGCCCATGTTTAGCTAATGGTGGTCCCACCACATCGCATTCAGATGAACAGGAGGAAAAAAACACGAGCCAGAGGGTTTCTAGTCTGCTCATTCTCTCCTACACATCTCCCTCTGCTGCATTAACCAGCTAATTACCAGCTAGAGCTCTCTAATTGATGTGACTTTGCTCTGACCCCCCTGGGAGGATAGTCAGCTTTGCGAAGATAAGGCTTTACACTCAGAAGTCAGAGTTCATGATGCAAACAGAGGTGACTTACTAAATCGTTTCCACCCACTGGATGTGAAACACAGCACACTAGATAGAAACATCAAGTCGTTAGTGAGGTTTGACAGACTCTACCTATGCAGACAGACGGTATGTGTATTCATCCCTAACTGTCATGGTATGGATGTTACAGTTCGGTGCACACAGTCATATGACGAATACAGTACAGTGCACCACTTAGCTTAGCATCGTGTGCAACATGTTCATGGATGTATGCTGACTGGCTTAGCTAGAGCAGCAAGGTTTCCTTACAGTGTTGCTGCCATCACAATGACAAAGCACAGACCCATGCAATGCTATTATTAATAAGTTATCTCCATAGTGAAACTACACAACATCTACCTGCCCCGTTCTCCTCTCTGTGACAGTCAACTTAGGCCAAGTCCACACGTACCAAAACGATCTTTTCCCCCTCCGTTTTCCCTGGCATCGTTTCAAGAATATTTGCCTACAAACGGATCCATCTCAACACAACTCAACACGCTACATCATATTCCAGGCCTATAGGCGGTGCTGTTTCAGTTTCAGAAATTCACCAAAAAACGGAAAGGAAGAGGCGGAGCATGCGCATAAAGGGATATACGAGGTGGAAGGCTAAGCTCGAGGGGTGTGGTGATGACATCATCGAAACGCAGGTATGCGTCTTCACCATCCAAACGAACACTCAAGGGCTGCGTTTGCGAATTTTTTCACCCTGGGACCAGGTTTCAGAAAGCTTCATTTTCAGGTAATGCGTTTACAGTATTCGTTTGGACGATCTGCCAAAACGATGCAAAACATCTGCGTTTAAACCAAAAAGCGTCTCCGTGTGGATGGCCCCTTAAAGTCAAGCTGTTCAGAGAAATGATAAACACATTTGATGACCAGTTCTGAGACAGAAAAGTGTAGTTAAAAAAGTATTACAATAAAAGTAGTGGTTTGGTCCCTCTGACTGATATATTATTATATATGACATTAGATTATTAATAGTGAAGCATCAGTATTAGAGCAGCATGTTACTGTTGTAGCTGCTGGAGGTGGAGCTAGTTTATACCACTTTATATACAGTTAGCTAGTTTACACTACTATATATACAGTTAGCTAGTTTATACTACTTTATATACAGTTAGCTAGTTTATACTACGTTATATACAGTTAGCTAGTTTATACTACTTTATATACAGTTAGCTAGTTTATACTACGTTATATACAGTTAGCTAGTTTATACTACTTTATATACAGTTAGCTAGTTTATACTACTTTATATATAGTTAGCTAGTTTATACTACTTTATATACAGTTAGCTAGTTTATACTACTTTATATACAGTTAGCTAGTTTATACTACTTTATATACAGTTAGCTAGTTTATACTACTTTATATACAGTTAGCTAGTTTATACTACTTTTTATATACAGTTAGCTAGTTTATACTACTTTATATACAGTTAGCTAAATACTACTTTATATACAGTTAGCTAGTTTATACTATATATACAGTTAGACCATAAATCAGCATAAAACAGCTGTCAGCAGGTGTCCTGACTAAAACAGAACGTTGTTTTCCTTTTCCACTGCTATTACTGAATTGTCAGTAATAATTTCCACTGCAGCTACTAAACTGTGTCAGTAATAGTTTTGGCCAATGAGCCATTGTTGGATGCTTACAGTTTTCAAAATAAAGGACCAAAATATTATTTTCTACCTTTCTTTTTTTCTGCTGTACTAAACCATTCATTGTGTGGACTGCTACACTCCTAATAGATGGGGTATACAAGCTGAGGAATACTTTTCTCAGTGACTATGGGTTGCAGCCTTATGGAGAGTGAAGGTCAGAGTAAGATCAGCTCAGTAGAGAAGAATTAAGTAGACAATGATAAGACCAAACACAAAGCAGGGTTAAAAGAGGGTGGAGAGATAGAGCAGACTGGAAGGACAGACAGCTTGAAAAGGGCAAAGCAGACAAAAAGTCACAAAGGCTTCAAGGAACAAAAGAAATTGGAGAGTGATGGTGGAGAGGGTAAATATCAAGTGAATGAAAGCACAGTTATTGTCAACAGTCATACAAGCATAACAGGCAATGATAACAGTGGACATAGGGAAATTACAGACCGGCTGTGTAACATGTGAACCCTGCCCCCCGCCTTTCCAGTGAATGTACAATCAGAACCCCCCTTTCTATATCCTATATGTAACAGCAGGGCCTAACGATGGCAATGTTAGTCAATCAGTGCATCCATCTGTCCAACACATTGGTCCACATAATGACAAACATTGCCCATGTTGTCATAAAATTTGCTGTGTATAATTCGCAAAGGACGAATCACAGCCATTTTTCAGTCCTGCTCATGGGATGTTCCATATGTAAAGGGTGGTGAAGAAGGTTGAAGGGGTCACCAAATTCATAAGGGATCATCTTCCTGAAGCTATTAATGTCTACAACAAAGTTTATGTCAATATGGTAAGAGCCATATTGATATTGATCCATATTTCCAACCAAAAAAGATAGTATAAACACTCTACATACAAAGTTAATGGAACACTTTTTTGGATGTAAACAAATGTTTCCAGTCTGTGGAAGGAAACAATCTGCACTCCTTATTTGGAAGGCCCTGTCTTCAATTGAGTAGCTGATTTAGTAACAAACTGAGTAGTTACTATGTCTCTGCTGTTGTGTGTGTGTGTGTGTGTGTTGTGCGTGTTTACACCCGAACTTACACGTAGCTGGTGCAGCCCAGTGACTGATAAGATTGATATACATCTGGACATTTCACTCTTGGATAGAAAGTGCATTAGCCTATTTCCCAATGTTGAAATATATTTTAAAACTCCTGATTCCAAGATCAGTAATGAATTTTCATGCTCAAATTAGTTGTGCTCACATGTGAAACTGTTGTTTTTGTGTATATATGTAAATGCTTGACTTTTTGTAAGTGTCATATAGTTCAAACACAAAGAAAGCTGTTGTTTAATACAGCAGCTGATGGTCATAAAAACACCACTGACAATGTGATATTGCAGGGAGTTTTAAAGGACCAGTGTGTAGAATTTAGTGGCATCTACTGTAGCATTGAGGTTACATATTGCCAGTTTGGTTTGTACATTCTGGGTTGCCATAGAAACATGACGGTGCAACATGGTGGACTCTGTGGAAGAAGACCTGCTCTGTATGTGGATATAAAGACTCATTCTAAGGAAACAAAAACACAATGATTATTAGTTTCATGGGGTGACACGCTAATTAAAAGAACATTATATTCAATTCTACTAAATTCTACACACTGCACCTTTAACACACCATCATAAGCATAAGCATTCTATTTATTACAATTTACTGTATGAACTCTGACCCTGTACACTGGACCATCACATGCTTTACAAGAACACATAACACACATGCAGAGCGAAGGAAACATATCTTCATTGTCCATACATGGCTTGTGGTAGCTTGTGTACTTACATGGCAAGTATGATTAAAATCTCATAATACTAGTGTGAGGAAGCATTAAGAAATAATATGGTGAACATTTTGGAATTTTTTACATTGTATTCCAACAATTTAAGAGCAGAAGCAAGAGTTTGAGGCGTGGTTAAAGGCATTTCCCATGACCGTTCAGTCAGATACCCTGGAGTGTGTGTGTGTATGTGTACTGTATATGTGTGTGTGTGAGAAACAGAGGCAGGGGTAGAGTGGGCTTGTGTAGACCTGTCTCTGAGCTGCAGTGGATTTCCCATCAAGAGTGAGAAGAGCTGGATTAAGGACAAGAGTAGATTAGTGTTGGTAGAGGGGAAAGGGTGGGATGGCGGCGTTGGAGATGACGAGACAGTCACGTAGTATTAAAATCAATCAAATGTAAACTAGAACTTCCTCCTGGAGAAACACTGATGTAAACTGATAGCAATACATGGCCTGAGATGTGTCTTTCTCACCGGAAATTCTGCAAACATAAAGATGGCTTTATCCAATGTTACATCCCTGCAACAACTGCATGCACCAGCAGAGAAAGATCCCTGAAATGAGAGGCAGAGGCGTTCAGTGAAGAACAGATAAGAGGATATAAACAGACAGAGTGATGGGCAGACAGACAGGGAGACAGAAACAGATGAGATAGTGTGCAAGAGACAGACTGTTTTGATTCAGTGATATACAGCTGGCCGACTCACAGGGGAGAGCTTTTCTTCAAAGCCTGGTGGTCTGTCTGCACTGTTTGTACTCAGACTGCTGCTGCTGCTCTCACAAAACAGTCAACAAACAGCTATTATCTGCAGCTTACATACTGTACACTGCAACATCTTCAGCCGTGTATGAACACAAGTTTGCATTTTAAATTGCCGTCTAAACCCAATCTACAGTATTCCAAGATGTTAACTCAGACAGTATCTGACTGAAAGAGGTGCCAACTTCCCTGTTTTCCAAGGAATTTCACCTATATTGCATGATATTCCAACAGTGTAGGGGAGTAACTAGTTCCATGTAATGGCGTTAATTCATTTAATTACATTTTATTATTAAATGTAAGTGTAATGTGTTCCAGTTGATGAGAAAAATGAAATGACAGTTAGTGATGTAAATGAAAATGATTATAAAAGGAGATTCCATCTGAGGTCACACCTTTAAGATTTTCCTAATTTTTTATATTTATCATGTTACTGAATACATATATTGCTGTTTTTAATTTTTTGAAATCAATATATTTTTATATTTAGTAAATAAATCATGACGTGGGTTTATTTGGAGCTTAAATGGAGTCACAGTACCAATTAAGCTCATGTCACACTTTTGACTTTTCTCATCAAATATCTTTATTTTATATTCCAAAATCTACATGAACTAATGAATACATTTTAAATGAGAGATACATCTTCTTTATAAGAAATGATCTCTCTTATAAATCATGTCAGTATCCATGAAAAACAGCTGAACCCTAACACAAACCAAGTGTTTTACTTGCCTAAGCCTAACCATCCATCATATTTCCCATCACCACAATATTTCCCTTAACCATACCACAGCTGCACACACACTGTAGAAAGTGAGAATTTACAAGGTGTTGGCAATAGTACATCACAAACTAGGCTGCATCAGTTTTCTTTCACAGTACATGGTAAGAAACCACCCGTTGTCTGTCTAGTCAGTTTTTAAGAGTTCTTTTTGTAAATTATCTTACACCAGTCTGTTAAACTGCATTAGTCTTCTCCACGCTTCTCTCCAATTTTGTGACAATTTTCCTGTCTCTAATTTCCTGGCTCTGGGACATTGTTGCATTTTAAATCCCACCTACGAATCTCTGATAGCCTAGGTTGTTTTTCCAAGCAGAGAAACACCCATCAGTAAAAACAACAGCAGACTGATCTGAGCGATTGAACAAATCAGAGACATGCGTTGTGATTTAGAGGTCTGGAATCAGTCTAATACTGATGAGCAAAGAGACAATCTGACTTTAGTTTAGCAATGAGCAACTCTGATTTCCTTTCAAGTCTTATCTTCAAGTGGGCTATATACAAAATTAACCTATTTATGGACAGCTTATACTAACAGCCCCACAGCTGTACAAATCCTCCATCTTTCTGTATATTGTTGAAATGAACTGAATGAACATGTTATTTCCTCAGGGAGTTGGCAGTGTTAGGAATGTATTAAGGATGAGTCAGTGGAGGCCGTCACTGGTGCCTTTGTGCAGAAGTGGTTCAAATGCCTATTCCTTTTAAAACAGCTATTCCAGGATGGGTTTGTGTGGTTTCAGTTTTTTTTTTCTTGCACTGAAGTCTATTTCACATGGCTGTCTGTCTTCTTACTGCAGTGTCTTTTCTCCCTTATGTGGTACACTTGGTTTAGCCCAGTGTTTTTTTCCCTGCTCTCTGGCAGGGATATCCACTGTCTCTGGGGCCATCCCACTGAATTGTGGGTCAGACAAAACGGACTGGGCCACTTCTGTTGCAAAGCCCTGCAGGGCGAGGCCCAGCGCCATCGGATGGCTCGACAGTCAGTATCTCTCGCCATGCTCAGTGGGGCCAGATGGACACACTGCAAAAAGATGGCAGGCCTTGCAAGTGCTTTTATTTTGTGTTCTGATCTAAAACTGTATTAAGTAATTATGTTGAATTATGTTGTTCTGTTTTCTTGTATTGCTCTATGTACAATGACATCTAACTAAAAGTCCAATTATTCGACTGACTAAATGAGATCTGAATCATCTGTATTTAGTGGGAAGCTCTAACCTTAACCACATTTTACTATCAGTGACCACTACCTTTCCCAAAGCTTTACCTCACCCTCATCTCCATGTTGAAGTATTGTAGAAACACTACTTCTGCTCACATGAATGTTATATAATCCATTTAGCTTTCTAGAGAACAAACATTAGCCAGTATGATTGTTGAAACTGCTGGTTTGTGTGGATTAGCACTCCTCTGAGCTCGCCCCGCTTCCATTGTCCTGTTGCATCACTTTCAATGTTTCTTGTCTAGCACAGTTCCATGCTAGGCTACCAAGTCTAACACAACATATGGTCATGATTATGGCTGTGGATCGGTACTTGATACCTTTTTAGGTATCGACCGAAATAAATTGATACCAAGTAATATGGAAATGTCTCCCATCAAACGATACCTGCAATCAATCCTTAGAAAATACGACTATTTGTATGGACTTGCTCACAGCCAATCAACGCAAGTGTTCTTCGATTGAATGACATGTGATTGGCCCACTGCCACAGCAGCTACAACCTGTCTGTCATAATCATGATACAGTGTTACTATTGTCTTCCTTTTCTGTTATTGGCTTACACATTGGCCAACATGTAACAAAGCCCTTAATGCCTTATGTTGAACCTCCAACCTCCAACCCAAGAAAATGAGGGACAGCTCATGAAAGCATGTGCTGGTTCCTCAGCCCTCACCACCATGTAGACCATGTAGACAAGCTGTTAATGATTCATTGACCCAGTGTTTTGGGGGTTTAGGTGACATATTTGAAACTATACACATCATCAAAACCTCCTGTTGAGATAACCTTAAATGTGTTCTGGCAGTCAGTTTAAATGTTGGGTCTCCAAGTTGCCTGCTGCTGTTTTAAGGCATGTTTCCAATCTGAAGATTTAATTCCTTGTCTTATAAATATTTCTCAAAAGGAGTCATATAAACATAAACCAAGTTAATATATTTAAATTTAAAATATGATCCCTCTGTGCTTTCAGGGTTCTCTGAGTAAATATGTCCTGAAGAAAGGTTAAGTCTCATTCAGTCTCCGCATTTTTTGCAGTGTGTTCAGTGATGGCCTTCACATTTCCTCTGTCCCCCCCTGGGGTTTGCCAGGGGCCGTCCTGGAGGCCGTGTCTTCTCCCTACAAACTTGTGCAGCATCTGCGTCTGGACGTCATGAACAGAGCCATCAGTGAGCCAACAGTCCCTCAGGCTTTGGGGCAGCTGAGGGTCATTCATTCTGCCCCACGATGCTCTGAGCTTCTGCTCTTCTCTGTCACAAGTGACTACCCCCATCCTCCCTCCCTCTCTCCCTCCCTCCCTCCCTCCCTCCCTCCCTCGCCGCCTCTTGGAGCACTTCCAGCCTCCAGGCTGGAAGGCTGTGATGAGAGGAGGAGAGGAGAGGGGTGGGAAGAGGGGAGGAGGGGGTTGGAGAGATAGACTGGCTCTGATCCAGACATCCCTCTGTTCAGAAAGAGGAAGAATCACTGTGAATGGATGGGAAGTCAGTGCTGTGAGATGGACATTTAAACAATGATGTTTTAACTTTAAAAATCCCACTACAATTCTACTCCTTATTCTACATAAAAAAGATACTGAACCTGTGAATCTGCAAATATTTTCATTTAGCTGCTGGATACATGATGTCTCCTACTTCACTGTGAAGTCTATTGTCTGACGCTTCCAGTCTCCTTATCACACATGTGTCATTTGCATAGTGGATCACAATTGTGATGTCACAAACCATGCTTATATGGTATGTCCACGCATTCAACTGAGATTGCTGACATTTAACCCTTAATGATCCCATCCCATCAGTCATCAATACATGTTTGATTAATCCTTCTGTTTGATTAAAAGACATTGACAATCAATCAATCATTTTATGGTCAAACATTTTATAGAATATGATGAATACAACATGTTTGAATGCTGATTTTTGAATTTGAATAAACACAGGTCAAATTTGTACATTTCCATATATAAAAATGTGTATCAGCTTCACAAACATGTAAAACCCTGAACTGTACGTAAGGGTTTAAGGTGACCATAGAAAATATTCAAACTAACTCTACTCAACTTTAAGCAAAGTGAGACACTTTACACAACATTGTAGCTATGCTGTGAAAACCTTCCAGCCAGGTTAGGTCAGCTTAAGCTTTTAACTGTGTCACATGGTCTTCATTTAGTGCATAGAGTTTGTTCAGTTGAAATGAACCGGCTGACATGCAGATGAGAAGTCCAACAAGTGCCATGGATGAAATCCTAACAGCTAGAAAGCTCACATGTAACCAGATCCATCTCTATTTGCTGATGAAGATCTTGAGATATTCCTGATAGCAAGTAAGAGGACCTGGATGTGACTTATATATATGTCAGAGTCAAGGTCAGTAATGAAAATGAATGGCAATGTTTTCCATCTTTATCTCATATATTCTATATGTACTTTTTGATTTCACATATACAGATATAAATATATTATAAGCTGAGTAGTTAATATAAGGCTCTGATGTTGGTCATGTTTAAATAATAGAAATGTAAGCAGTTATTACTGAAATATGATTTGAGCCTTAATCTTTATGAAGTGGTGGAAGATGTGCAGCTATCTCATAACTTAACCCTTACATAATGTTTTTACATTTGAGAGCTGTAAAAACGCCATATACACATTTCTTATAGGCAGACTTTTACTAATGTGACCCTGAATATACAAAAATAGAAATAAAATGCATCATTATTTTATTTTTGTGAACATTTTTGATACACATTTTTGTAAATGCAAGTGTCCAAATTTGACCTGTGTTTATTAAAAAGAAAAATCAAAAAGCTTTCAAACATGTTGTTGCGTTCTTTATATTCTATCAAATGTTCCCCCATAAATAAACACAAACACTCTGCTTGCTCATTGACAGCTTCTTTAAGGATTAATCTAACTTTTATTAATGACTGAGGGGGAATTGATGAATGTGAATTGGTGTAGAGACTAATTATGAGTCAGAATATGAATAGTAGAAATAACACAATGAAAAAAAAAACTCTGCAAGTACTTAAGGTATCAAAAGTAAAAGTACTCAGTGGTTATATTTATCAAATGTATTATTGGAATATTGATACAGTTTCAGTATCGACCATATGTTTTATTCAATCTTTATATAGCGCCAAATCACAACAAAACATCATCTCAAGGCACTTTACACACAGAGCAGTGTGTATAAAATAGAAGTAGGAAGTAACTATAGCTGTGAAATACATATAGTGGAGTGAAGAGTACAATATTTCCCTCTGAAATGTAGTACAGTGAAGTATAAAGTAGCATCACATGACATACTCAAGTAAAGTACAAGTGTCTTGCTAATGTAGTTGCGTTGGAAGAGAATACCAGATATCAAATCTAGCTGTACATACAAGTAATACATCTAAGTTAGGAGACATCATGACATCATTTATCCACCTGCTCCTTTATACCTGGATGAAAAGCTTTCTTTCATGTTGTCTGTAAGAAACACAGCATTTTTAGGCTATTCACAGTGTTCAGTAAAACTACAAGCAATTCCTCTTGACGACAGATGTTCACGTTGTTTTATCAAGTGTGTTTTCCAAATGGTCACGCACCTCTTTTCAGCAGACTTCATATTGTGCTACTTGACAATGCTGAGATATCTGCACCGTTTCATAAAAGAAGCAGAAGCATTCAACGACTAAACCCAGATCTCTGAAGGGCCATGGCTAAGGAGGATGAAAGGTAGGATGAAAATGGAATCAAATTGCTGTATTGCTGTTGGTGCTTGAGAAACAACAACAAAAAACCCCTCCATGGTCTTAGAAGAATAAATCAACGTGATAGCAAAATGGCTGAGCTACATCACTCTCATTTTCTTGTTTTATTCACCCTCCGTCTGTCTCTGCTGGTGAGCTCCACCTACGTACTGCACAGACAAATAAAAGGAAGAGAGAGAGAGAGAAAGAGAAAGAGAGAAATCTGTTGGCTTCTATTGTGTCTAGATGATTGCCCCCACCCCACTACCGCCAACATACTAACACAACCCCCCCCCCCACACACACACACACACAACTACACACAGTGTGCATGTCTTTGCATGAAGTCTGGAAAGATGAAGTGGCAGAGAAAGAGAGCACTGCTTTAGTCTAAGTCTTTCCATCAGTAAAAGAAAGAATAGATATAATATAACCTGTTGGAAGCAGTCTTTGAAAATTCCTCAATTACACAATTCTGCACAAATGTTTGCGCACACACACACACACACACACACACACACACACACACACACACACACACACTAAGATGGATTTATTTTTGATACAGAGCTAGATTTTTTAAGATTGATGCTAGAAGATCAAGCGGAGCGCAGCTAGGGCGGTCTCTGAGGCAAAAACCCGGACATGGGAGGAGTTCGGTGAGGCCATGGAAAAAGACTTCCGGACGGCTTCGAAGAGATTCTGGACCACCATCCGGCGTCTCAGGAGGGGGAAGCAGTGCACCGTAAACACTGTGTACGGTGGGGACGGTGTGCTGCTGACCTCGACTCGGGACGTTGTGGATCGGTGGAAGGAATACTTCGAAGACCTCCTCAATCCCACCGACACGCCTTCCGGTAAGGAAGCAGGGCCTGGGGGCTTGGGTGTGGGCTCACCTATCTCTGGGGTGGAGGTCGCCGAGGAGGTTAAAAAGCTCCTCGGTGGCAGGGCCGCGGGGGTGGATGAGATCCGCCCCGAGTTCCTCAAGGCCCTGGATGCTGTAGGGCTGTCATGGTTGACACGACTCTGCAGCATCGCGTGGACATCGGGGGCAGTGCCTCTGGATTGGCAGACTGGGGTGGTGGTCCCCCTTTTTAAGAAGGGGGACCGGAGGGTGTGTTCCAATTACAGGGGAATCACACTCCTCAGCCTCCCTGGTAAGGTCTATTCGGGGGTGCTGGAGAGGAAGGTCCGTCGGATAGTCGAATCTCGGATTCAGGAGGAGCAGTGTGGTTTTCGTCCGGGCCATGGAACAGTGGACCAACTCTACACCCTCTGCAGGATCTTTGAGGGTGCATGGGAGTTTGCCCAACCAGTCCACATGTGTTTTGTGGACTTGGAGAAGGCATTCGACCGTGTCCCTCAGGGGATCCTGTGGGGGGTTCTCCGGGAGTATGGGGTATCGGACTCCCTGATAAGGGCCGTCCGTTCCCTGTATGACCGGTGTCAGAGCTTGGTCCGCATTTCCGGCAATAAGTCGGACTTGTTTTCAGTGAGGGTTGGACTCCACCAGGGCTGCCCTTTGTCACCGATCCTGTTCATAATTTTTATGGACAGGATTTCTAGGCGCAGCCAGGGTGTAGAGGGGGTCCGGTTTGGTGACCTCAGGATTGGGTCACTGCTTTTTGCAGATGATGTGGTCCTGTTGGCTTCATCAGACCGTGACCTCCAACTCTCACTGGATCGGTTCGCAGCCGAGTGTGAAGCGGCCGGGATGAGAATCAGCACCTCCAAATCCGAGGCCATGGTCCTCAACCGGAAAAGGGTGGAGTGCACTCTTCGGGTCGGGGATGAGATTCTGCCTCAAGTGGAGGAGTTCAAGTACCTCGGGGTCTTGTTCACAGTGAGGGAAGGATGGAGCGTGAGATCGACAGGCGGATCGGTGCGGCGTCTGCAGTAATGCGGACTCTGCACAGATCCGTCGTGGTGAAGAGAGAGCTGAGCCGAAAGGCAAAGCTCTCGATTTACCAGTCGATCTTCGTTCCTACCCTCACCTATGGTCATGAGCTTTGGGTCGTGACCGAAAGAACAAGATCGCGGGTACAAGCGGCCGAAATGAGCTTCCTCCGTAGGGTGGCTGGGCTCTCCCTTAGAGATAGGGTGAGAAGCTCAGTTATCCGGAGGGAGCTCGGAGTAGACCCGCTGCTCCTCCACGTCGAGAGGAGCCAGATGAGGTGGCTCGGGCATCTAATCAGGATGCCTCCCGGACGCCTCCCTGGTGAGGTGTTCAGGGCCTGTCCCACCGGTAGGAGACCCCGGGGAAGACCCAGGACACGCTGGAGAGATTATGTCTCTCGGCTGGCCTGGGAACGCCTCGGGGTCCCCCGGGAAGAGCTGGACGAAGTGGCTGGGGAGAGGGAAGTCTGGGCTTCCCTGCTTAGGCTGCTGCCCCCGAGACCCGACCCCGGATAAGCGGCAAGAAGATGGATGGATGGATGGCTAGAAGATTCTTTGTTTTCTTTTTAACTTACATAGTGTTTGGGTCAAATTTAACAGTTTACTCTGAAATGTGATGACTTTTCCTAAAGTGGTCCAAATGCACACTAATTATATTATTAAAAATTAAAATGTTTGTCCATTGAGTCTGTTGTGGGTCAAATTATCTCTGTATCTATTGACATGTGTTTTAGTGAAATGAATAGTTCATAGTTTTAATAAGACTGATGGCTCTAATGGTTCTACAATAAACCCCACACTTCATTTTCACTTGACATAAAATACATTTCCATCATTATGTCTATGTTATATTTTCATGTCTTAGGTCAAATAGGACATGATATAGTGTGATAGTAGATGTTTAGTGGTGTAAAAGCTAAAAAATACACTCTCTCTGCTCTCTGAAACATGAATCAAGGTTTAATCACATTTATTGATCAGTCAGATCGACTATTGATGCTTTCTAAACACATCTGTGCTTCAACATTTGGTATAGACTCTTATTATGAGGATATTCTTAGAAAAGAAAAGTAACTGAAAAGTGACCCACAGCTTACTGGGAGGGTGTACAATAAAAACATGGTACATTATTTTGTGTTTTTAAATATTTTAACATGAGTGAACCCAGCATTCATAACAGCAACATATCATACCAACATGTATTGGGTGCAATGGAATTGTCAAAGATAGTTGATTCACTCCTATAGTTCAAAGTTGAAAGATGTATTTGTGCTATTTACAATTCCAAAAATCTGATATTTATTATTAACCTTTATTTTACTTTGAAAGACCTTTGAGGAGGAATCCCCATTTACAACACAACACGCAAAAACAAACAAACGTGAAAAAAACGTAGGTAGGGATTTATAACAACAGAGAGCCATAGAATCAAAAGAGAGGAGGCTGTCATATTAATTGTCCCCCCTCCACATTTATTGTCCCTCTGCAAGAGAAATCAACTTAGGTCATTTAGTATGTGTGGGCTACTGTGTGTGGCTAGCAGTAGCATGCTGAGTGAGACCTAAATGTAATGCTCTATCACAGTCAGCTCTCATTACCTGCTGGTACATTTCCATTCAGCCCACCTCTGCTCCACTCTGCCAGTCAGCCACTCCCACCTCATCATCCTCACTGTTCACCTGGGCACTCAGCCCAAACTCATCTGTAGTCAAGCCTCCATAGAAACCTGTTCTGTTCACTCACACGTTGCTACACTGTTCTTTGCTCTCAATGCACTTCACCATCAGTTTAACCTTCCTGTCCTTCCTCCTGGGTCAAATTGACCCTGTCTGTTTTGACTGTTTCTTCTTTCCTCCCTTCCTTCCTTCCGTCTGTCCTTCCTATCTTTCCTCCTTCTCTCTTTCTTTCCTCCCTCTCTCTTTACTCCCCTCCCTCCCTTCCTTCTTTCCTCCCTCCCTTCTTTCCTTTCCTTTCCTTTCCTTTCCTTCCTTCCTACCTACCTACATCCCTCCCTCCCTCCCTCCTTTCCTTCCTTCTTCCTCCCTTCCATCCTTGCTTGAGGACAACAGGAGGGTTAAGTATAAATAGGGTCAATGTTGCAAGCTTCAAGAAACACATATCTTGAGACGACACTAAAATGACTGCCAATAAAGTCATTTCCTATATCTTAGTGTGTATTGTGGCAGTATGGTGGCTGTCAAGAGGTAGTCTATTAACACCACCCATGCAACTATGTCACCAGTTTGGAGCACCACCTATTTTACCAGGATGCACCACCCAATCGTGCTGTGCCAGTTTCTAAACTTATCCTAAGCAGCAAGGGGTCCAAGAAACAATATCAGTAACAGTCACATTCTGATTGATTATTATGATTTGTGTTTTCAACATCAGGCTTAGTCATTACTATTTTCCAAGTGAAAGTCATTTAACTAATAAGCTAAACACTAGGTGTAGCTCAGTTGCCTTCCTGTGTCACAGTATTGGATAATATACTGTATATCAACATAGGGATGATCTGGAGAGTAACAATTAACCAGAAATTATATTAATAATAAACAATAATTCAAATTGGATAGGAATGATTATTTTGAATGAAGGTGCTTATATTGACAGTAGAATCACAGAAATCCAATCAGTGATCCTGCTTTTACCTAAAGTAAGAATCATGCTGTTGTTAGACAGAATAGCACCAATTGAAGTACATGACATAAATGATGTACTCTCGTGACTTTTCTATTAGAACAGTGTGAAACATGAGAGGAAATGATGTAACATCCCTACTTTTTCCCCATGGAGAAACAGAATAATGGGTAACAGCATTAGACAAATGTTCTGTTTGAAAAATGTCAGATGTTTGACATGCAGCTCATTTAGGGAACACTGGCTTATTATGCTGTGCTCTTGGGCAACAAACAGGTTGACATTTACACATCACTGAGCCATATGGTAGCAGTGGCACTGATCTAGAGCACATACTGGCACCAGTCCCTTTCCTTTGGCATTGTCTCTACCTAAGCTTCAACATCTTTTGTGTTGTTAGTGACTGTCTGCCTGATTCCCCTCCTCTTCTGTTCACAAACCTCCAGACAGATCCCAACAACATGTATTTCACACTCCATTGAAATGAACATCCGCTATTTGAAATCTCTGAGTTCAATCTTATCTTAACAAGGCAGACATTTTTTTGCAAGGCCTGCTGGTTTCAAAGCTGGTTTCAAAACTGAGTATGGTCCAGAAGAAGGACTGCAATCTGCATTGAAAGTACTGATAGTCTAAGAATTCATGAGATCTACATGATGGTTACTGTCAGTGCCAATACCAATACAAGTTCCCCCTAATATATGAAATATGGAAATATGTCCCCTCCATACATTTGAAATTGTTTAGTCATCAGATCCTTCCAAAAACTGACAGAAAGCATCATTTAATACTGAGGGCAGCTTTAATGTACACTGTGTTCATCATTCTTAACACTCATTCTTAACTAGACTTTACACGATCACCGATCAGTGAGTTTAAATAAACCGATCACCGATCCTATCACGACTTCTTTATCCACGTTCCGTTTCTTAAACTCGGCATGTTCCTCCTCGTGTTCCCTCCAGGTACATTTGTGCTGTTGAAACATTTTGCAGATGCTTCCCCACAAGGTGCTTTAGTGTTGCACAGATTGCAAATAGCTTGTGTTTTATCTGTCTGCCCACACCACCCACGTTTGTTTGAATCGGACAGCTAATGATTCAAGATTCAAAAAACTTTATTGTCCTTCACATCGTGACAGGACTCAAAACTAACTGTCGGATTCAAACAAACATGTTGGTGGTGTGGAACTTCTTCAGAGTAAATGAGATAGATAAAACACAAGCCATCTGCAATCTATGCAACGGGAGCATCTGCAAAAAGTTTCAACATGACGACATTGATTGGATCAGCCAATTAAGACATTACAGCCGATCTCTAATCTAATCTAATTGCATAAAATGCAAAATATTGGCCGATCCGATATAGCCGAGCAGATCGGCATAAAGCCTATTCTTAACCATAAAAACCAACAGAACGGACATTGATGGTTCATTGATAACTTCTACTGTTATTATATTATGTAGTATATGCACAGGTGCAATAGTCTTCATTTCATTGTACTGGATCCATGGAATTTCATGTGACAATCCAACAGACCTTGTGTAGAAGTACTAGACTGCTTTTCTTTTTATACTTGTTGAATTTAGACTATATTTACAACCCAGCTCTCGTTCTGTACTGTTTAGTTCTTGTTTTAGTACAATGTCGTTTTGGCCCACCTCAAACACAGGTCCTGTAGTCTCCTCTTAACTAATCACTTACATCCCTGAGTTCATCAAAGGACTTCACACAGTTTACTGTCAAATTAGAATGATTCAATGAAATCAGCAGTTAGACTGTATAATTGCTACTTTATACAATAAATAGTCTCTAGAAGATTCTTATATGTGCCTTGCTGAAAACTTGAGTTGGAAAGCCTTGGGATTACTTGGCCTTAACAGCAGGAATATTTCCTAACACGGAACCATATTTTACATGGAGAACAAAGCATGCTTGTCGCTCTTTCCAGCAAATGGACTCAAACACAGGGAGACAAAAGGAAACCCCAACCTAGTTGGAAAAAAGTGTGAAAATGAGCATTCTGGCTGGATCTGCTGCAAGTTACATGCATCACGCTCAGGGTCGACGCAGCTTGGCTTATCATAAAAGGCTTCCTCTGAGACATCCTCTAGGAGAATATCAAAGACCTTCTGTGGTAAAGATCCAACTTGAGAAAGATCAAATGGAAATAAAGAACCTTCACCTTCCTTCAGTCCTTCAGTGTTTGGCATAGCCAGTCTGCATGATGAATATTACACTACACTGTTGGCTATAGAAACATTTTTCCCATGAAAGGTGAAGAGAGATTGGGAGGAGAGTTTCTCTAACCTTTTTTTTCCACTAAATAAATACCTAGAGACCTAGCAGTTTTAAGCAGAACTGTGCAAAAATCTGAAAAATTATTAAACAATATTGGCATACCAATTACATTACTGTACAAATACTTAATTACATGAAGGATACTCTATTGCCAAAGAACTCTATTCAGTAACATCACAGAATATTAAATATGGATGTAGTGATCCCATTTTCTGTATTCAGCATTTATAAGCAATATACAAACAATCAATAACTGGTTTATAACACACTAGGGTTGCACATCTCTCTGTGATAAATGATTCGATATGCATCTAGATACACAGGTTACGATTCCATTCAAAAACAATATCCTTTTATTACAGACCGATTCGATACGAATCGATTCAATACAGTGTAAGAACGATACGGTTCGATTCTACGGTTAATATTTGTTGTAGATATTTTATAAAATAAAGAAGCCAATTCTATGAAAGTGACAGTACAATATTTTCTTTTCAAACATGTAAAATACCACATATCCCCAAGCATTGTGGCTTTATGGCACTGGCAAAAAAACAACAGAACAATAAAATCACATGTCAATGTATTTATTTTTAGACATGGACCAAAAAAAAGTCTGGCTGAATCGTTGGATGGGAACTCCAGAGGTAAAAGTAGCAGAGAACATTTCAGCCTGAGCATAGTGTTTTGAACACTACAATAGGTAACAAAGGTACAATATGATCACCTCCATCACTCAGGCTGGCGCTGTCGTTCTTCACTTCCTCCATTCTCCGTGTTGTCACTTGTTTATCACTCATGCTAATACCAGCTAGGCAGCTACAGAGTTTTGCGAGCAGCTTCAGCTCTCGCGTTGTTTTAGAGACGCTGGCGTGTGTGTGATGCCGCCAACCGACTCCAAGTCTTGCGATACCTGATCCATGACTCTACAACCGATTCATCTAGGAATTCATGGCTAATTTGTATCGATTGAGGAGGCTGCTACCGATGCAGCCGTATCTCTCATTTGTTGAACCGAATATCTGGTCGCATCAGTTTATGGTCCCTGACCAAGAGTTTAGCCTCTCCTCTCCTGATTCCTGTTTGCCGGTTTCTGAACTGTTTGCCTGTCTGCCAGAGTCTGAGTAAACCGTTGTACTTTTACCACTGTTTCTGAGTCCTTTATACTGCAATTGGGTCCATACACCACCCGTTACATCAACTTCATACAGCAGAGCTATAGTTGTTGACAAACACAATAAGATAATAATAGTGTGTTATAAACCATTTAATAAAAGTGTTATATTGCTTATGGATGCTAAATAGGGAGACTGAGTGTAAAGTGTTACCATTTCTTAAATGAATCTTCTAAAAACATTTTTAGGAAGGCAGGATGAATTAGTAAACTGAAATGTCAATCAAACAAATATTGATCAGAACACAGTTTACTTTATGTCTTAACACGTCCTATTATCGCAATGATTCTTGTGTCAGCTACCAATGACTGAGCAGTATCAGAGGTGGATTTGGGCCCAGAGCACCCAGAGCACCCGGGGGCCCAGAGCCAGGTACCATTTTTTACACGCACAGAATTTAATTTGAATTCATTGTACCTCATTTCTAATTGCATTTCACTCAGTAACACTGCCTCAACTGAAATGTCTTCAGAAGTTTCCCTCTCAATCACAATTGTAATAAACTCAGATTCAGTCAGCAGCTGGTTGAAGTCACTGTCCAGAAAATGTGACTTCAACCACATTTTTTTAAATAGATTTGAGACTTTTGACAAATATTCGGGGCTGCAGCCCAAAAAGCCACCCTCTAGCTCCACCCTCTAGCTCCACCCCAGAGCAGCATTCATATCAAACTCCTAGTTAGATGCTGACACTAAAATGTATTTATTGCAACAGACTCTACCTACATCATGTAGCATTAGCGCTATAAGCACTCTCACAGCTCAGGTGAATTCCTTAAAGTGTTTTATTAATACTACCACTCTTATTTGCCTGGTGCATGAAAAATAATAAATTCATTTATGTTTTGTATAACAAAATGACCCTCTGACCCCAGTAGAGGGAAAAAGAGCTGGTTTGGGGAATGGGGAATGTCTCAGCCAAAATGTACAAAATTCTGTCAAATAAAAGTTTTAATACTGGGCTTTAAATGTTACATACAGCTTTGTGCTTGCGTAGAACCATTTGCAAACAGTCCCATGAGCACGCTGTGACAGTGTAAAACAAACTGACTGTGGACACAACTCTTTTTTTTTTGCAAATGTATGCTTGTTTAACAGGAGTTTTATTAAAGTGCCTTTTTATTCATGGGGGTTCAAGTAGAGTTGTCAAATCCAGAAAATGTGTTTCATTCCCTTCACTGGGGTAAGCCTTTCTCTGCTCTACTGCCCACTGTGTGTGTGTGTGTGTGAGTGTGTGTGTGTGTGTGTGTGTGCTTGTGTGTGTGTGAGAGAGAGAGAGATATCAGCCCTGCCCTTGACCAAACAACAACAAAGAAAGGAGAAAAAGAGAGACAGACGTGTGCACTTGCAACCATAAACTACATCATAACCGTTAACGTTATTTTCTCTCCTTGGTTTCCATGAGTACCAATAAATGAACTGAAATCATCTCATCTAAAACTGGGTTTTAGGGGGCATAAAAACATAGTGCACCCATTTTCACCTGCATTGAGTTTTCAATATTTTTAATAAACTTTGAAAATGTGAAAAATATTAAAGATGCTAGAATCACATTAATATTCTTGGTGCTTTACTATTACAGTTGTGAAAACTAAAATCTCCTGCATCCTTGTGTACATAAACATCACACACACCTTGTCGTATCAGGACTGGTTTCTAACTAACCTCTGCCCATCGTTTTCCATTTAACCACATTCCTTCATACTGCTTCACTACAGAGGTGTTTGCTCTTAGATTGGAGCTTTCCTAAACAGAGCCAGCGAGCCAATACACATTCTAACATTCTAACTTCAAGCTGCTCTAAACAACACATGAATTGCTTGTGCTGTATTGAGACATGCTAATGAAAATCATTCCTTGTTTATTCTATTCTGTTAGACTGTGTGCAGCATGGATTTACACAAAGAGTCAATGTTGTCACGTTGTAGATTACAACAGTGTATTAGGGCCATATATGTAAAAGTAAGTCAATATTTTGAGAAAAAAATCAGAAAATTTCTGCAATGAGAATTTCTGAAATTAAAGTTTACGAGAAAAAAACTTTGTCCTAATATTAGCCCCCTTTTTAATATATGGCCCTAATACACTGTTGTAGTAGATAAACTAAACATTTTAATACATTTAATCATTTCATGAGAGTAAACATAAAAAGCGATTCTTTAAACCAGACACCCACACACACCAGGAACATATGCATTAATGTGAGGAGCCATGTGGGGACTGTGTATGGATGCCTCAGTCTAAACCCGATAAGGGCCAAAGTGACATATGGTGAAAATCTGTGCCCGTTCCATGCAGGATCACTCTGTGTGTGTGTGTGTGTGTGTGTGTGTGTGTGGAGCTCTATCATTCTGCTGCCTCTATCTTCCCTTTGCTTTCATTCTCCTCTGTCTGATGTGGACTGACACCATAATACACACACACACACACACACACACACTCGTGGTATGAGAAAAGTACTGCAAATACATTCATACATCCACACACACACACACACACACACACACACACACACACACACACACACACACACACACACACACAGTTAACATGTAGATGCTAAAATCTGAAAACACACAATTAACTGTCAATTAACATCTGCGTGCTACAGACACACTGACACACTCAGATACTGTAATTTACCACATGTAGATCCTACACACACACACACACACACACACACACACACACACACACACAGAGAGCAGAGCCATTACTGTTAGCCTGCTGAGCTGAGGTGCAGCAGGTGTCTTCTCTGTGAGGAGTGGAGGAGGATGCAAATGACATCAGTATGTATTGAACAAACACTCATCAGTCCAAAGAGGCTGAGACACCCAGCAGTGGGGTTCTGCTGCAGGTGGGGCTACTTACTTATTACTATGAGGACCCTCTAGACATGTGGGCTACAATATAACACACACACACACACACCTCAACAGCCGCCCACAGTCAGGGGACATCTGATACCACAGGACAGCTTGTTGTAGGCCTTGTTGTGGGTGGAGGAGAGAAAAGTGTGATGCAGCAATCAACACTAATCCCAGAATTATAGTTATAATTAGTTTTGCATATTGCGAATGACTCATCTCATCAAAACAAAATTTACATGGGCTCCTCACATATCTTTGAACACCAACCAGCACTGACAGCACGACAGCTGACATGCATTGTAGCTCCGCAACTATAAAGACACCACAAAGCTGCCCTCGTACATATTTCCATACGATGATTAAGTAGCAGCGTTCTGCCTAAAATCCCCTCGCAGCATGTACTGAAAGAGAGGTCTTTTTTTTAAACTAACGTCTGAATGATTCTCTTCCCAAAGCACTTAAAGGAGGCCATGGTGTTTCCTTAATTTATGTGATGTGTCAGTAGGGGAGACTTTTTAAAAATGGAGAAGATTTGATGCTAAAAAGACTGTAAATGTGTCTTTTTAGCACATTCACACACGATCCACCTGTCGATCTCCCGTTCCATCCTTCCCTCACTCGTGAACAAGACCCCGAGGTACTTGAACTCCTCCACTTGGGGCAGGATCTCATCCCCGACCCGGAGAGTGCACTCCACCCTTTTCCGGTTGAGGACCATGGCCTCGGATTTGGAGGTGCTGATTCTCATCCCGGCCGCTTCACACTCGGCTGCGAACCGATCCAGTGAGAGTTGGAGGTCACGGTCTGATGAAGCCAACAGGACCACATCATCTGCAAAAAGCAGTGACCCAATCCTGAGGTCACCAAACCGCACCCCCTCCATACCCTGGCTGCGGCTAGAAATCCTGTCCATAAAGATTATGAACAGGATCGGTGACAAAGGGCAGCCCTGGCGGAGTCCAACACAAAGAATGTGTGACACCAAATATGGTTTATCATCAAGTCCTTTTTAATTTCATTCTTTAACCACAATTTGTGGGATTTTTCCCTTTTAGTTGCCTCCCACAAATGTTCCAATCAGTCCTCATCACTATACATTTATATACGGGAGAAAACGAAACAACAACGAAAATGAAGCTGAATTTATCTGCAATTCAGTTTAGTTTTAGTTAGTTTTACATTGTTCATTGTAGTTTTTATTTAGTTTTCAGGGTTTTTTTAATTGTAGTTTTTATTTTAATTTCAGTTAACTAAATTATTTTTTCATTGCTAGTTTTAGTTTTAGTTTTAGTTAACTATAATAACCCTGGTTCACACTGGGCGTGGATGCGCCGTGAAGCGCCGCACTTGGAAATTCTCGCGTGTGCCACAGCCCTTCAGTTCACACCAGAAGCGTATTTCTCGGCAAGCGGCTCTGCTGCTCAGCTCCTCTGTTGTCACTGTGTCCCTCTCTCTTTTGTGTGTCTGTTCATCTCGTGCTCTGATTAGACACACACACAACACAATCTTTAAACGGGGTGTTTAATTATTGAAAAATAGTTTTATTTTGACATGCTTTATTTAGAAAACCAGATTCTCTCATTGTTGCTTTGTTTGACTTCCTTTTGGCAGATTCGGCCGTGGCACGCAGAGAAAATACACCAGACGCCGAAACGATCGCTGCACAGCGCGAGCCGGCAGCGGGGCAGAGCAAAAGGAAAAGTAGCTCCATTCCTTGGCGTGTCGCAGCTAATCGCGATGCTTCAGCGTCCGGTGTGAACCAGGCCTTAGACTCCATATCGCAGTGTAACTGACATCACTGAGTCAGTACTGTAATATTACATTTTAGTCCCAGTACATTTCATGGGGTCTATCAAAAAAGAAAAAAAAGGTGGTGACTTTGATTGACAGGTGACACTTGGTAGGGGGCGGGGTTTCAGTGAACTCGGTGGGTACTCCCACAGCGTTTGGGAGCAGAGAAAGAGGCTGATTTTTACACAACTTTGAAGCCTAATTTGATATATTTGATGATTTTTTTAATCATTCAAATTTGGCAGGGTGGTTAACAACACACTTTTCTGTGGTATGTCAAACTCAGAACACATATTTATTCTTACTTTACACAGATTTTAATAATTTATATTTATTTATTTATAGCATCTCAAAAGAAAGAATAAAAAACTTAATTGCCCCATATGGTTTATTCAGCCAGCAGCCTACAATTTAACAAGCCTTCCTCCTTTAAGTGGGAACTTCAAATATATCAGTGTGACACAGTACGTGATATGTACAAAAGGGGTGCAGCCACCCAAAATTACATTGAAGAATTTTGTTTGTTCCCTAACTCAGTGTGTGTGTGTGTGTGTGTGTTTTACAGCATGTGTGTCTCAGTGTGTGCTGTGCTCAAGTTGTTAACTGTGTCGCCTCACAGGGACCCGACTGGCATTTAGGCAGAATATTCCCACAAGCCAATGTGTAATTAATTAGCCTGCTGTTCACAGCCGCAGCATCCCCACCACCACCCCACCACCTCCACCCCTACTTCCTGCACCCCCACCACCCAGTCTCATAAGTTAAAGTAGGGATAATCAGTTCCATTGGGAATTCTTCATTCAGCCACCTCACCCCCCTTTTCCCCCAGCACCCAAACACACACACACACACAGACACACCACTCCATCATTACTATCGCCTCTCTGTGCCTTTAAAACTGCTAACTGACGCGGCATGTTATGACAGTTTCTCCCCACACCTCCTCTCATCAGTGACATCCCCATCTGGACACCAAGAACAACAACGCTCAGCTGACTTCTCACATTTTCTCTTTGGAACATCAAACACAGATGCATCAGTCTGGCTGAGACGCACGTTTTTTGGAAAAAAGATGTTTTGTTGGGGTCGTTCTGGTTAAGATTGAACTAGTTAAAGTGAACAGCTTGATATGGCCTCTGGAGGAAGGGAGCTGTGGAGCGTTGCTGGGACCAGGCTTCCCTGTCTTTCTCATTAACCTTATCATGTAACGCAGTGCAGGGAGGCCTCGCTGTTGCCTCTTTTTTTTTTTTTTTTTTTCTCAAGGTGATGTCAGAGGATTGCTGACTACAAATCCCAGTTGGCTGGAAAGAAATTAGTCCTGGTCTCGCAGGAAGGGGGTTCTGACCCGGGCTTGTTCGGCAGGACAGATTAAAGCGAATGAGTGCTGAGACTAGAGGAGGATAGAGGCCAAAGCTTTTTTACACAACCTGACAGCTCTATGCTCCTGCACCACAGGGAAGCGATGCATACTCAGCATAGTTGCTAGATCACGAGGTATTTCTAGTCTTCTACCATTGCTGTTTGATATTTCTGCTAAAATGTTGATTTTGAAGAGGTGTGTCTAATAGAAGGAAGGTGATAATCAACATCTGCCTTAGATTTTTTTTTGTGTATATGTGGTGTCATATATGCACTAAACAAAAGTTCAAGGGTCACCAAAATCATCCAGAAGCATCATTTAGGGTAGAGCACCTCCAGATTTCTGAATCACCAACACTGGACCTCAAATTGGTTTTGGGCAAACAACTGTTTGTTCTCAACTGGCAATGACAAAGCAAATTGAATTTTCTACCGCTCTGATTTGCACTACTGACTGGCTTCTTCTGCATGGCAACAGCAGCAAAGGCTCATGGGTGCTGTAGCATCTTGAGCAAAGAACATGATGTCACTTAAGTTGAAATGATTAAAACTGGCATCCAAAGCTTCAAACTTGGATTGCTGCACTGAGGATATTGTTGAAAGACAAATGTGTAGGCCAGAATGGGAATGTGCAGACGGGATCATAGCTGTACAGAAATGGGCTATGGTGTCAGGTTGAATGAATGAAGTGAAACTAAATGACAGTTCAGTCCATACAATCCACACCAACTGATGAATCAACAAACTTCCCACTATTTCCATTCCAGTAGGTCAGTGATCCTCACTATTTTTGTTCACAGCCACATCGGCAGAGCAAAATCAAAGGGAGAGCCACTTTTACGAGAACATACAGTCTCCTTTGCAAATGTGCATTTCTACATATAAATTGGACATCCCACATAAAAACAAAAAACACAGCCAATACATTTTCAATTAAGACCATATTTACCTTAATACTGGGATGAGCGGAAGCTGGTATGCATGTCTTTCACTTTCTTCATGTTGTTTTTGTAGTTTGTTGTTGCAATGACAGTAAGGCATTCAAGATGAGCATGGGTCAGTCGGTTTCTCTGTTTCCTCTCGATAGTGTTCATGGTAGAAAATGTTGACTCACAGGTGTATCATGAAGAAAGACATCACTTTCTGTGCAAGTGGTTTCAAAGTGGGAAAGTCTGCTTCAGAAACCAAACTCCAGAAGTGGCCAACACTTGGAGAATGTCAAGTGTTTGCTTGGGGCACCATCAGTACACACACTTTCAAGTTTGGACCAGCTGATGATTTTCCTCAAAAAATACCAAAAGTGCATTCAGAATATATCATCACCTCTTGTTTGGCCATGGAGTTGTAGTAAGCACAACATTTCCTCTCATCCAAACGCACAGTTTTTTTGACCCGTGCCAAAAATCCACGTTATCTCAAAAGAAGCCTCTGTTAAATGCTCTGCAGTGGAGGTTGTCCTGTGGATAAGACTTTGCTGCTCACAAAGTGAAACAGTGAGCTGTGCTATTTTCCTCTTTCTGGATTCACTGCCAGGCGGATCATTTTCATTGAATTTTGAATGCGCTGTTTTCAAGTGGCGCTCCAAGTTACTTCGTTTGAAACAGGCGCGGGTGTACTGTTCTCTCTATGTGTTTTACTTCCAAAGTGTTGACATAGATAAACAGCCAGCCAAACTCCTTTTCAAGAGCCAGGAAGTGAGCGTGCTTGCTCCTTTATTGACTTCATACACAGCAGGTAAGTCAGGATGACAGCATTGAATTGGAGTAAAACTAGAAAAGAAAGATACAAAAAATGCTTGGATGACTACTATGTAATAACAGGTAAGTATTGACTGCTCAATGTTAACATTGTAACCTACTAAGTATACAACAGACCAACATTCATGTAATAGACTATGAAACCAGGTAATTAACAGGTAAGTATATGATGGTACAGCTGTCTTACAGGCTCCAACACATTACACCGCTACTTTCATACAAACTTAGAAAGAATGTCAGTAAACTCGTCAATATAAATGAATATAAATTGTTTAACATGTAAAGAATGTGTAACACTTACAGTCATTGCTTTCTGAGGGATACACACAAAGGATTACTTTGGACCAGCCAAGAGATGGTACACACATGCCATCATGTCTTCTCACTGTTTACATTGTTACTTCCTGCTTCCTGTAACTAGGTTGACTTCAAAATAAAAGCTCCACAATACCTCTGCAACAATAAACGTTTCAACAGTCACTTTAAGTGTCTTTTTAACATAGAAAACATATTCAGGGCAGAACAGCGGGTTTGTTTGCATATAAAGCACAGATGGTTCATGCATGAAGAACAAATAAAAATTTGTCTGTCCACTTCTCTTGAAATTTCTTGTGCTCATCTCGTATGCCTCATACCTTTCGTCCATGCATTTGTTACTTCTAGGTTGGACTACTGTAATTCATTGTTATCAGGCTGTCCCAACAAGTCCCTAAAGACTCTCCAGCTGGTCCAGAATGCAGCTGCTCGTGTTCTGACAAAAACTAGAAAGAGAGATCATATTACTCCCATCTTGGCTTCACTGCATTGGCTTCCCGTGAAATTCAGAATAGAATTCAAAATCCTTCTCCTCACCTTCAAAGCTCTTAATGGTCAGGCTCCATCATATCTTAAAGAACTGATAGTACCCTATGTACCTACTAGAACACTGCGCTCCCAGCATGCAGGTCTACTTGTGGTTCATAGTATCTAAGAGTAGAATGGGAGGTAGAGCCTTCAGCTATCAGGCTCCTCTCCTGTTGAACCCTCTTCCAGATTTGGTCCGGGGGGCAGACACCCTCCCTATATTTAAGAGTAGGCTTAAAACTTTCCTTTTTGATAAAGCTTATAGTTAGGGCTCTCAGAGCTCTTAGCTTATGCTGCTATAGGCTTAGACTGCTGGGGGACTCCCATAATGCACTGAGCTCCTCTCTCCTCCTCCTTCTCTCTCTCTATCCATCCATCTATATCCATTAACATTCATGTTCTATTAATTGCATTCAATAACCTAAACTTCTTCCCCAGAGTTGTCTGTGCTTTCTGGTCTCACAGGTAGTCTGGGCCTGTAGACGTCCGGATGACAGATTCTAGTCCTGGACCTTCTAGTTTCATTGTTGATTTTCATTGTGCTTCTCTCTTCTATCCTTCCTCTCTCTCCTCTCAACCCCAATCGGTCGAGGCAGATGGCCGCCCACTCTGAGTCTGGTTCTGAGGTTTCTTCCTGTTAAAAGGGAGTTTTTTCTTGCCACAGTTGCTCATGTGGGAATGTTGGGTCTCTTTAAAGTTAAAACCTGAAGAGTTCGGTTTATGTGTAAAGTGCCTTGAGATAACTTTGTTGTGATTTGGTGCTGTACAAATAAAGATTGATTGATTTTTTACTGGGAACACCTGACATTAGCCTGCTCGTCCCCTCTCCGGTGGTGCTGTAGTTTCTGCCAGCTTATGAACGCCAGTGTTAGCTAATATTAGCAAATCTTTGTTAGATTGTAACTGACATTACTGAGACTATACATATTCACTTCCTGTTACACAGCATTTGAGCATGACACAGATAAACATTTCAATGCTTTTATCACAAAAGTAAAAAAAGATGTAACGTTATCAGGAGACGTTTCCGGCTTGTGATCTCCTGTCACTCACACTCACATTAGTATGTGTATAGAAAGAAAGGAGAAACAATACTCTGCTTTCAATTAGAATTTGTGTCTAATGTGTTTTATTCACAAAAACACAAGAATTACCATGTCAAAATCTTCAAATGACATCTGCTCCTTCTCCCACATTAAAAATCCAGACAAAGATTTCTCCTGCTTCACTATGAAGTCTATTCTCAGTGTGTGCATTTGAGCCTATGTAAGTGTGTAAGTTGCATACTGGACCAGGATTTGCTTTCAAACTAGTTGTGATGTCACAATCCTGTTCATAGTCCCACTTAACCCCCATACACTGACTCATAATTAGTCTCTATACGCCAATTCACATTCATAAATTCCCCATCAGTCATTAATAAATGTTTAAATCATTCTTAATGAAGCTATCACAGTGTGAACAGAGTATATTTTATTTATTTATGGAGGAAAAATAACATTCACAATCATTATTTTATGGCCCAGCAGAACAATTTATAGAATATAAAGAACACAACAACATGTTTGATTGCTGATTTTTCAGGGGGGTTTTGAACATTTGCATATTCAAAAATGTGTATCAGCTGTATAGTAAATTATGCTATTTCAATTAATTGATGCTGTGGGTCACATTAGGTCACATTAGGAAAGTTTTGCTAAAAGAAATTTGAAAATGGGTGAACTTTGGTCGTGAACAGTATGTACAGTAAGGGTTAAATGAAAATTACAGAGGAACGTTCCGCTCTCAGCAGACTCTTCATGTCATACATCATTCTGCACAGTGAAGCTTTAACATAAAACTGTAGGAACAAGAACGAAAACATACTTTTAGTGGAAGGAGACTTTAATATGATAATTCAGTAAAGGTAATGTAATGTAATTCAGTTTAATTTGTATTAAAGGTTACAAGCTATACATTGCAGATTGGTCAAAGTGGGTCTGATGCAGGTAACACATGTCATACTGTATGCATGTCTCCTCAAGGGGTTTTCTATAGCTCAAATTAATTTAGGGGGTTTTTACCTAAAATTTGATGAAGCTATTAGAGCATCATAGGAAACACAGGAAGCTCTATCATTCCTCTCTATATTCCTAACACTGCACCTTACTGATGTGAGAGAGATAATGTATATGTGAGCTTTTCATGCAGCCTTGATGAACAGAGTGAGGTTGATATGTTGATGTGGAAGTTAATAAGCTCACTGCAGGAGAGTATTAGTTCAGCAGCTTCCTGTCTTTTGTTCATCTTTTCCATCAGATGTGCTATGAATGATATCCAGCTCAGATTCTGCAGACTGACATATAATACAGAGTACATTTATTTTAAGATACATTGTTAGGACAATACTAATTTTAATATTTAAAGGGGGAGTCAATTCATCCTACCTTCTTTATACTTGTAGCATATTAACTGCTGTATTCTGCCTTGTCCAACTAATCTGATGTGATATAACTAATATTCAAAGTCTGGACAAATTAAAGGGTAGGTGGAAAAAAAAATTCTTGTGACCTTAATATGAAACCATGACTCATAAATACAGCATTTTAATTCATGGCCACATAAACCTATTAAGAGCCCCCGGGGCATAAATTCACTGTTTGGCCCCTGCTGACCCTCCCCACTCCTCACCCTCTGTGCATTGTATGTGCATGCTGTCGCCTCCAACTTCTCATTAAGTTCTGTACAGTAAACACAAGCGACTACACATGGCAGCTTCATTTTTTCGCCCAGAAAACAGGCAGCGCACAAGACAAGTATGGTCCTTTACAATAAGTCTAAGAATAAACTTTTCCTGAACTAGAATAACTGGTAAACCCCAAAAGTCCTCGATTCTTTTTTTTTTTTTTTTTTTTTTTTAACAAAAAGGACCAGGAGATAACTTCCATCCTCTATTCAGCCAGTTTGAGCCAATGAGCTTTGAGGCACTATAGACTCCCTCTGGCAACAAAAAATGTATTTAAGAAGTCCTTCATCCCAAGTGCATCAGTATTCTTAACTCGGCAATGTGACTGATGAGATTTAAGCCACAGACAGGACATTGTCTGTTTTTAATGTTTTAATGTTTTAATGTTTCAATTAACATTCACTGAATAACTTTCAAATCAAATCATTCAAATTTTATTCTATTTTATTAGTCAAATCAGTCTCTCTGCATGTTTGAATGCACATAGCTGAGAAGATCAGAAGATTGGCTATGCACAATGGGCTCCATTTTTACCGTGATAACAAGAGAAGCTGCACCCGTTAAAATAGAAACGCTCAGAAAAAATGTAACAATCCTCAATATTTAAATCAGTTACAGGTCCGGGTCTGGATAGGATCCGCCCATTAGTGACCTCTGGTGCACTGCAATGTGATCACTATGTTCAATATACTGACTACTTCAGTGCTTCCGTCTTCAAACAATCATGTGTAGTGGTCTTCATGTATTGATGAATTAATATTTAAAGTTTGGACTCACCTTTCCAGTGAAAAAGTGTGTCCAAACTTTTGACTGGCACTGTATGTCATGTCATGAGGAAAAAACACTTAGTAACCAAACCAATAGCGGCACAAACTACAGCCTCAAAATAACCGTTGAGTCAACACCTCTGTAACCTTAATGAGAAAAATCCAGCACTATGAACGATACTCACATACTGTTCATATTCTGCTGACCTCTTACAATATTTCCTCATAATTAGTCTTCATACCAAACAACTGAACCACTAATCATTAAGAGCTAAATCAGTCCCAAATAAACATGATTCATTCTTAATGAAGCTTTCAGAGAGCCCAGAGTTTATTTTTTACATTTTTATGAGAAAACTCTTCATAAAAAACACTATGATATGGTCCAATTTCAACAAATTATATTAAATGTGTAGAATAAACACATTTTGGGTGATGATATTTTTGATAAATATGGGTCAAACAACACAGTACAAAACAGTTGAAATATTTCCTTCTTTGTATATTTTGGGTCATATTAGGGGAAGTCATAAAGTTTAGGGCTAAAAGAAAAAAAGTATTTTTAATGCTGTCAGATATAAAACAGTATGTAAAGGTTTACCCTAGACCGGTGAGGAATCATATATGCATGGTAACTTCATTGAGCTTGATTTACAACATGAAAATGAAATTAACACCCCTGAAAAAGTCATGTAATACCCCCTGATAACTCTCTGGGGTTGAAAATATGAATTTCCAAGTATTTCAATGAGTGCCCTATAAAGGATTAAAGTGGTACCAATACCAATAGAGTACTTCATTCAATACCTTTTTTTTCTACTTCATTTCAACATCACCACTCCTCCCCATCCAAATGATTTTTAAACCAATACAAAAAGTGTTCCATATATTAAACTATTTAATATTGTGACATCTCAGCAGTAGTGAGCCAACACATTACATTAAAGCGATGACTGGGATTTTAAATGAGGTTTTCCTATGTTTCGGATCAGGACCCAGAAATTTCAGTTCCACTTCAGTTCTCTGTCCTTCAACAAGAGTCTGAAAATGGAAATCCCCAAAACGTACACAGTGATAACAATCCTCCTGCTTTGTAAATAGGTAAGACCTGCAGCAGATGAACACATTTATAGCAGGGATGTTGTTACAGTTTAAACAAAGCCACAGTCAGTTTACTGTCTGCACAAACATAGATTACCTCACTTTTTTCGCAAGGTATTTACCAAGACCAAATAGAGGGACACCTCCACAGACATAGCAAATAAGCCCTTCCACATCCCTCAACTCCATTTCCTGTTGAACTCTGCATTACCTGAGCTGAGGCCCTTGTTTCGCCCTGGCCTCCGTTTTGCATCAGTCCAGATGCTACAGAGACAGACATGGCCTCTGTTCAACCAAGAAAGTTGCCCTGGTTTTTGGGGCCATGCTCCCCTCTGTCTTTACCACAAAATGAGAAGTGTAAAACTCCACACCTGGAGGACCTAATTGCAGCCAGACGCCCTTTAAAAACCTCAACTCAGTCCTTCTTGTTTCTCCCGCTCTCAGCCAAACATAAACAGCACAGTTTGGGTTACACAGACGTATGACCGGGACTCTATTCATTCTCAGTGGAGCTGCACTGATGTGTGTAATTTAACATGAATTCTACCTAATTACGGAGCGTTTAAAATGATTCATCGACTGATTCTGCGGCAGAAACTATTGTCCTCCCTGCTGTGCAAAGGGCTACACATATAACATATCAAAGGAAGTACAGATGGTTTGAGGAAGGAGTCTGCTTCAGTGTCTCACTTAACATTCCCCTTCATTTACTGACCTTGAGTCACCCAATATTAGCAACATGAAATAGTGCAGGGCCTTGAGGTTGAAAACACTCCAAATTGCAGTCTTTGAAAAGCAACCCCCTGTGAATACCCATGGGGCATCAGGGGACTAATGTGTATGTGCATGTATGTTCTTGTGCACTCTTATGTTCCCTCCCCCCACTGGCATAGCTACAATCTCAAATTCCCAACCAGAAGCTTTTTAAGAGCGCGACAGCCCCAGCAGGCGAGATGAAAGTAGTGATTTTTTTCCCTCCCTCCATAATTCTAGCCTTTTTTGTCCACTATATGTCATTAGAGGGAGCTGCATCTAGTTATTTGTGTCCTGTGGCCGGATGCATGTGCACAGAGGGAACCAATTTGTGTGGGAGGCGTATCAGGACAAAGTAGGCGACTGATTTCAGATCAGTGAGCCTGCAGGCGTCTGGAGGCGACGTCGCTGTGAACAGCACTCCTCACTAGTATTGTTTAGCAGAGAGGTTTGGTCACGCCTGTGTAGCTGGTAGTCATCTTTATGCTGTGGCTGACATTTAGTAAACAGCTGCTCAAGAGTTTTTCCTGTAAAAACTCATTAAGAGAGAGAGAAAAAGCATCACTCCAATAAAACATTATGCAGCCAAACGCTAGCTTAATGTACGGCAGTAATAAAAAGATGTCAAGTCAGTTTTATTTATGTAGACCAATATCACAAATCATAAATTTGCCTCAGGGAGCTTTACAATCACATCATCATTAGATCCTCATTTAACATAAGGAACAACCCTCAAGAAAGCAATATAGTATGGCAAAAAAAGGATGATTAAATTATAGATTGATAATGAACCAGCTCAAATGTAATATGAAGTTGTGCTAGTAGGGGAAGAAGTATTTAGATCCTTTACTTAAGTAAAAGTACCAATACAGAAAAGTAAAAATACTCCATTACTACTAAAAGTCCTGCAGTAAAAGTAGTGCAGTATTATAGTGATGTAGTATGCAGTATTACAGTAAAAGTACTGCAGTATTATGAGTGATGTATTATGCAGTATTACAGTAAAAGTACTGAAGGTCTGAAGATGGGTCCAGGACCAGGGACCAGGAACCACGACCAGGACCCAGGACCAGGACCAGGGACCGTAATAAGAGAGACTTGATTTTCCAGTTTGACTTCTGAGGGCGCTTTCACACCACTAGTTGGATTATTTGGTCCACACCAGGCAGTAAAATTGTTACTAAGGGCGCTTTCACACCACCAGCAGTTGGTGCGCACTAAACAGTCCATTTGGACCAAAAGCTCTTAGTTGGGTTCGTTTTCGTTGGTGTGAAAGCATCAATCGCACTCGGGTGCGCACTGAATCATGCGGACCGAGACCTCCAAAAAGAGGTGGTCTCGGTCCGCTTGACTCAGCACCGAGACCAGATGAGGGAAAGTCAATCGAACCAATCTTGATTGGTTTGCTGGTGTGAACAGGAACCACACCGCAGCCTGTATGCTACATACTAATAATTTTACTGCCTAGTGAGGACCAAATAATCCAACTAGTGGTGTGAAAGCACCCTCAGGTATGTAGGGAACTTGAGATCATTTTGTACAGTAAAATGTAGCAATGTGGGTCCTGAAAGCGCCCTTAGTGATGTACATCAGGGCAGAGTGATACAGGGGTCAAGTTTTGATAAGGTGGATGGTGAGGCAAACCTGTAAATGGTATCACCAAAGTCAACCTGGGACAGAAAAAGGCTAGTAACTAAACACTTTGTTGATGCAGTGGATAAACAGGACTGGAGCCCATACAGAAAGCCTAATGTGAATGTTTATTTCTATGAAAGATATAAAATTCTTATAATAGCATTCATTTCCATACACGCAAATGCATTGGGAACACTGCACATTCTATTCCAAATCAAAACATGAACAAAAAATGATCAAATTTGTCATTTCTTTACAGAAAGTGAAGAAAAAGGAAATAATATGATGTTCAAAATAATAGCAGCGTGGAGTTCAATCAGGGAAAAATGTTTGTGCCATATTTCCACTTTTCTGAATGTCCAGTGTTGTGTTTTTATGCACAAATTGAAGAAGTGTGTAGAAAGTGTGGATTGAAACACACCTTCAGAGACTAGCCCATCAGTTTAAACATACACTAGCTAAGGCCAGATAGATTTTATTGGGTCAGGACCACAGAGAGCTACAAGGAGAGTGAATGTTTCAGACATGATTTCAAATGAATATTACTGTTGCTCTGTGTCTGCTGGATGTGTGAATAAACAACACTTTCCCAACAGCTCCAACCTAACAACTTTACAAGGGTCAGGGTTTTTCAGCTTGCCAAAGCAATCAACTACTGCATCATGGCTGTATTAGAGGCATGTATTGACAGGTATCAGAGTCAGCTGTAGTGGTTTCTGATTCTTTATCCCTGCTCAGCTCCATCTAACGTTCCCTCTAGCTCCAGAATCTGACAGCATAGAGGTAAGCAGTCTGTTTCACACATTGTGGACACTAAAGTTTCTTCTCAACAGCAGTGAGCACTCAATCCAGAGAAAAGTGACGTAACAAACAAACGGAACCTCTTTAACACATATACCACACACTGAGAACACAGCGAGAAACATGTCAAACATGTCATAACATCCATAGTAACTTCTCAAGCCTCTCCTGCAGCTGGTAAGACTCCCAGAAACAAGAGGAAGGGCCAGCTTCCACTAGAAAAGAGACATTACCACATGTTGTCTTACTGAAGTGTTTATAGCCAATCTTTCCCCAGTCTTAAACAAGAAGTCTTGGTGCCTAAACCTTTTTGTGCTTTAATAATAGCAGTAGGAGATTTTTTTTTTAAAAAGGACAAACTCATTTTGTAATGTGTTGGTATGCTCTAACTTGTCAATTCCGGTTCCTGTTAAGCAAATTACTCAGATTTATTAAGAATTATTTCAACTATTTTTTTTAACCCTTACATACTGTTCATATTATTAGTATTCCTTTATAATTAGTCTCAATACCAAATTTTGAATTGCAAATGTATTTTGCATCCATAGATATGCTGAGAGCAGAGAGTGTTATTTTTCAAGGTTTGACTCTTTTCGCTTATAGAGAAAAAAAAAGTTTATAAAGAGTTATCAATCAGGACCTTCAGTATTTGGAGAAAGTAGCTGGTGAAGTGCAGCAGGAGGAAGAATAATATATATGTAAATATAATATGTTGGTTTGAAAAATTGTTTTGGCATTCACAGCCAACAAAAGATCTTCGGACATCTTTGATTTGTAGTTATTCAAGGTCCACTAGTTTTAAATGTGTTTTTATAATTTAGTTCATGTATCAAAATCTAGTTCCATTATTCTAAATGGAGCCTTGGAGTCAACAGGTTGTATACATAATGCTCAGAGGGCAGAAGGTTGGCATGGAGACTATTTGTGCTTTTTAAAAATTTTTTTATAAAGTATATGTTTTGCCTTTAATGTACAGGTTAGTAGAGAGAGACAGGAAACAGGAGGCAGAGATGGGGGAATGACATGCAGGATAGGACTGCTCGGTGTGGGATTTGAACCGGGGTCACCTGCAGCGAGGACTGTAGCCTCAACAAATTTGTTGGGTGGTTGGATGGTTGGGTGCTCAACCCACAGAGCTATGCTCTACCCCAGCCTATTTGTGCTTTAACAAAATATTTACGCAATGAGATTTTTGATAAATAATCATCAGTAATATGGATATAATGACTAAGTGGATAAAGGCAGATAATAGAACAGTGTGTTAAGCTCAGAAAATTACATTTTTACTGTAATGCAGCCTTTAAAAGCAGGAATATTACCATACCACTATATTACCATATTCAAAATCTAAGATGATATCTACAAAATTTCACGATATTGATATAATATCAATTTATTGCCCAGCCCTAGTCTTGGGCTCTCTAACTTAATCCAGCCATGAGTAAGACTATAGTATAGAAACATGGTTGGTAAGAGCTACACCAGAGCTAACCAAGAGTTTGACATACCACAGAAAAGTGTGTTGTTAACCACCCTGCCAAATTTGAATGATTAAAAAAAAAATCACCAAGTATATAAAATTAGGCTTCAAAGTTGTGTAAAAATCAGTCTCTTTCTCTGCTACCAAATGCTGTGGGCGTGTCCGCCGAGTTTGCTGAAACCCCACCCCCTACCAAGTGTCACCTGTCAATCAAAGTCACCACCTGTACCAGAAACATGGACACTACATCTGGGAGCTTTCTGCTGCTAACTCAGCTGCTAGCTCAGTGGCTAACTCAGATGCTAGCTCAGCTGCTAACTCAGCTAACTGGCTAACTGTAGACTGTAGTAGTAGTAGTAGTAGTAGTGTGTGCTGAATGTATTTTACCTCTACAGCAGCAGGGGCAGGTTTATGCTAGTCACCACCGCGTTATGTAACAGAAATGTTGAAACACAGTTTGTGAAGCCTAGCTCCACAATTCAAATCTAAATGTTTGAAATGCTTTTTACACATTTTTTAGAAATACTTTTATGACCTATTTAATGTATTTAGAAGAAAATTGTTAAGCTCAGATAGTGGCGTAGCCAAATGTGCCAGATACCCCAGAGACAGAGACACAGAACAATGTTTTAGTCCAAAAGTGTTTTACTCTAGGAATGAGGGGGCGCTGACCGAGGAGGTAAGGGGGAAGTTTCCAGGGAGAGGTGTGAGGGAAGAGGATCCAGGAGGCGGTTGAGGGGCGCTTCGGATGAGCGAGGAGACACTGGGATTACGGAGGGAGCCTGGAACACAGAAGAACAGGATTAAAACAGGGAAAACTGGATAAGGCAGTGAAAGCGAGCATTCACAAGATTATACAAAGCTATGAGAGACACAGCAGGCTAGACTGACCACAGTAGTCAACGTTCAAGCGATGGGCGCCCCTTCTCAGCCTCCTCTTATACTCAGGCAGTCCTGATGACGATGAGGAGCAGCTGGGCTGATTGGTATTGCCAGCACCTGTGCTGGGCTGACTGGCTGCTGGGGAGCCACAACAAAAATGTCTGAATTCACTTTACACAGTCTTTAAGTGTTTTTTCTGCATTTGTTGTTTGATCAATAATGAGTAGGTGACATTCATCTTTGTGAGCCAGAATTCAAAATGAAACAGTCATATTTATCCGAAACTAAGCCTACCTTTTTTCCAAGAATAGCAATTACTACACACACACTCTCTCTCTCTGACACACACGTTATCTTATCAGTTTCTATCCATACACTGTGTGTCTTTGCGTGTGTAAGGCGGAAGTTGAAGCTTGCATAGTTTAATCATAGGTGATTACACATCAGTAGGAGTAGATGTTCATAAATGTTCAATGGCGTAAACTTGTGCAACTGTGAGGTGGCAGACATCCTCAGCACACAGTGTAGACCTGATAGTGAGTCACTTCCACTCCATGCTACATTTATATCTATATACAGCACTGGATTAATTTAACCATATCAACATATTTGCTACTTGTTGCCAGTTATTGCTCATCCTGGATTAAAATGTGGGTATATGTTCTGATACTTTATTTAGCACTCATGACCGGAGGGTTTCAACTGTCTGCACTCTTTGATACAGTTCACTTGTTAATGCAATAAAGGAAATGTGGCCTATATATATATAAAAAAAATATTGGCACATATCTGATGGAATAAACACTGATACTGATATACCTATGACAGGCTAATATCAGCCGATAATATCAGTTGACCGATATATTGGCCGGGGTCTTCTTAAAATAACAGTCAGGAGCTGTTTTTCTTGCTGTAATGATTCCTCCTGTTCATACTGGCCATTAGTAGATCCCTTCATAATGTACTTACAATGGAAGTGATGGAGGACTAAATCCACAGTCCTCCTTCTGTGTAAACATGGATTTAAAAGTTGATGTGAAGCTAATATGAAGCTTCAGCGTCCAAATGAGTCAAATCTTCATCTTCTATGTTTCAACGTTACAGTGGTTTTAGTAGCAAAGTCTTTTTGTTACTATACTTCCACCACAGAAAAACAGGAAACACTAAGAGGGAATCTGATGGTAAAAAGACTGTAAATGTGTCAGATATCACTTGATATGACTAACTCACACTGATGAAGCTCAATAGAAGCTGATCATCTACTTTAAATGACTGTGTGGACACACTGTGGATACAGTCCTCCATCACTGAACACTGAAAGCACTTTTGAAGATCTTTTTAATAGTCAGTGTGAACAGGAGGAATTAAAACCTCTTTCACTGTTCATATGGAAACCTGACTGTTGCTGTTCCTTTAAGTCTGATCAGAGCTTATTCTAGTTTTATTGTTTTTTGGCTTAATTAATGGTGTCCAATTCCATACAGTACATTTTAGTTTCAATCCAATGTCAAGTCATATCACGGAGGGTATGGCTCATTCTAATAGTAATATTTTCAATAAAAAGAAGTTCATACTGTATAATTTAAAGTAAAGTAAATAAACCTAGAATCACTCAACAGAACAGTTTTCTGAAATGCATTAGTTAATAAAAATCTGTCTCACTGTAGATACCTCCTCCTCCTCTCTCTGATGTTGGTGTATTTGTTCTTTTCTTGTGATCATTTCTACCTACTATGTTTGACCATATTCATGGTAGTCGTGGTAGCTTGGCTTGCAAACATCACAGTGAGGATCATTTCCATAAACCCGCAAAAAGAAAAATAACTTGAGCTCAGTTTGTATCTCTCGTGGATGCTGCAGTGTTCTCTGATGAACGTATATGCATGTGTTTGGTGTTGCTTGGTACTGTAGAGGAAGCTAATGTGATGCAGGGCACATCTGAAAGGTCAAAATAGTGCTGATCTTTGCTTTTACAGTAGGAATTGATACTGTGTTTGTAGCATTTATCATATGGTCAATTCAGTTGAAGGTAGACAACAATCAATCAATCAATCAATCTTGAGAACAGTGAGTTTATTATATTCTAGCCTCATTAGTGGCATGGCTTTATGGATTTATCAATTTCTGCCAACATTCCTGGATATTTCAGTTGCCGTGAAATTTTGTCCAGAGACTCACAGACCCAAGAGGATTAATCCTACTGATTTTGGTGATCCCCTGACTCTTCCTCTAGCAACACCTGCAGAGTCACATTTTTCATCTAATACTGGCCCTTTATGTAGTCCCTCAGTTCAGGCAGGATTAGCTCCTGTCTCTGTAAGCCTAACATTTCCTGCTATACTGTTTCATATTAAAAGATTTTAAATAACAGGAAACTTTTATCGTGAAGAGTTTATAGGAAATGAAACATGTTCCCTACCAAATTAGCAGAGCCCACTGAAACAACATCTGGAGATATTTGGAGGTCTATGATCAGAGGATCAGTTAGACATAAATCAGGGAGGAATAGAACAAACAGAAACAGACACAGTGATGATACTGTTTGATGAGTTGCAGATGACCAGTACTACTCCAACAGGTAAACTTGTGATTTAACTTTGCCCTGCTGTGTAATGTAATGGCGTGGCACGACTACCCCTAAATCAATGGAAAAATGCCATAATATTAGGCTGAAATTATAAAGAACCTTTGGAAACTGAGAATTCACAGCAGTCTGAAGCTGACTGAGATTACTTCTACATATGTTTACCTCATTATTTGACACTTTGGCCACATTAAATATCAACATCCAACATTGTCACATTATATAAGTTGGGCCTCAATCATGGTGAACTGAATACATGGCTTCCCTTTTGTCTGCTCAAAGACAAAGCTGCAGCCTAGCAGTAAGAATCAAAGCCTAATGTGAGTGACCTGTAAACCCCTACTTTAACAAAGAGGGCAGCCAAAAGGGCAGGCAAGCAGCGCCTTCTAGAGTTCAAGCTTAACTCTAAACCCCATAATCCCGCTGGGGGATTCTCTTCCCTGATTGCCTGTGACGTCACTTCCTTCCTTCCTTCACAGGGTGAGACAGAGTTCATGTGTGTACCTGAAAGGTAACAGCTACCTGGATCCCTAAGTCTATGAGACCAGCCGCTGTTTTTCCTCCTACTGTATTTCCTTTACAATCACGTAATACTGGCCATGACCTAATACTGGTCACGGCCAGTATTAGGTGACCCGTGTCCATAGCCTCCACGCTGTGCACAGGTTACCTGTGTACCAAGCTTTGCTACTTCCTCTCTCTTGATCGATTAATAATTTGTTAATAAATTGTTTTAGCTTTTGTGCATATGTTATTGCAATAAGTGACTGATCAAAATAGACAGTGCACCTTTTTTAATTCTATGACTGATAGAGGCTAATCAGACAAGTTTGGTTATTGTTCCAGTTTTCCCAGTGGTGCCCCATATTAATCATTAGGAGTGATTATTCTTTAATTTCTTGTTAATAATTAATCATTACTTAGGATAATTATTAGTCATTAATAATAACCAAACACATTCCTTTTTATTTTTACATGTATGGTAGCCTTGTAGCAAGGCTATCACCTACATTATAGTAGTCCCTCCTTAGTGGAGCTACTACTTACATTTTGGTGCTCAGCAGTGAGTTCATTATTTCTAGTGATTGTTCTCTTAGTGAGACCATTATGGCCATGAGTTCTAACAAATGGTGCTCCTGTGATGAGACTAGATCCAGTCCCCTAAATAATGCCTACCCCTTTATTACTAGGTCCCAACATATATATATATATATGCCTGAATATAAGGAAAAACATAATAAGTCCCCCTTTTACACTGTCATTGTGAGCATATTAACATGTGCCTAATAGGGCTGGGTATCGCTACTCAATACTTTTAATGTATTGACCGAAATGCAATCGATCCTTATTGCACTTATGACTATTTGTATGGACTTGCTCACAGCCAATCAATGGAAGTGTTCTTTGATTCAGTGCAACATGTGATTGGTTCAGTGCCACAGCAGCTACAACCTGTCTGTGGTGGTGAAGTAACAATCCATTTGAGTTAGCACACTTAGCAGTTCAGCAGCCAAGATGCCACCATAACGCTCTAAAGTGTGTCTACATTACACACCTGCTACATCTGATAAAAGACAGAGACCTAAATGTGTTATGGGTATCAAATGAAGTACTCAGCTGGTATCTGTATCACTTTAAGGGTACTTGGATTGGTGCTGGTATCATCATTTTTTAAGTGATATCCAGCCTTAGTACCCAAGTACAGACTCACAGAGCAGCTAACATAGCCCAAGTCTCTAAGTCTCAGTTTTTAATATCAGTTGGGACATCTGCATAATAATATAGTGTGTGTGCAATGTCTAGATCGCACTCGAAGCAGCACTCAGGCATAATTTAACAAAGTGGCATTTTCACAAAACAAGAATAATGAACCCCAGAAACCCCACAGTTGCTCAGTGATGACTCAATTATTGCCCAGCAACGGCCAAGTGGTGTCTCAAAGTCATCTATGGGATTGGTATGTCATGACCCTTAAGCCCCACCACTAGCAGGGCAAAAATAACCTCACAAATTATGCTAAATTGTTTGCCAGACACAAACCAACAATAGCCACAGTGTAGAGGAAATCTTGACCCCCTGCATTCTGAAATCCATGCCTCTGAACAATGCCCGAAATATCCCCTTCACTATCTTTATGAATCAAATCCCTAAACGAGGATCCTATTGTTAGTGGCAGCTGAATAACCAAGAGATGCAGGCTGTATTTGGCATATCCTGCCCCGTTCCCCTGCCGGCTGGAGCTTTCTGTCACCTCCTCTCCCTGAATAGATGGTGAGATTGGCCCCGCGACACCAGAGCATCCTGCCTGCACAGCAAGAATGTAAACAGGCCCACATGTTATGTCTACCCAACCCGGCCTGATTTCATAATCTTGACTATTCTTCAGCTGCATGTGTCATGTTGTACTGGCCTGAATGTGGTGGGAAAATGTCTCTGCCACAGTAAAGTCAGGATGCAGGACAGCACTGATGCAAGCAGCACTAATGATTGGAAGTATCATGTGCTAACTAAGTACTTCAACCTTTGTTTCCAATCAAAAATATTTTTAATTTTTTCCAATTAACAATACTTTTTATTAAAATGTTGGACAGTATTCTTTTTAAAAATCATTTTTAGATTCACAGGTCAGATTATAGTGTTGTCCATAGCAACTGTAACATCATGTGCTTCTGAAGGGACTGTTTGAAGCCTGACACATTATATCTTCTTTTGAATGATAGCATTCTGATTCAGATTTGCAATATTTGCTCAGAAAGAATTCAAATAAAAAATAACCAAGAACCAGGAAAGGTTAGAGAATCCATAGTATGCTGTATAATGAAGACTAGGATTTAGCTCTGAGTCTGTGGCCTCTGAGGGTCAGCTGGTTGTATTTATACATAACAGGCCTCCAAGGCTTTTCCATTCCTGATTGATCATTTCAGATTGGGAAAGAGCTACTCTTGCTCTGTCAAAGGTGAATTTCAATAACTAAATAAAGTTGTCTTATTTACATGTTGTAGGTGTGATTTTAATGTGTAAGAACAGAAATATTTAACGCGTATAAAATCGATGCAGCATTTCAGATGTTCTGTAAACACAGGTCTTTCTCCTCCATGATGCACTCAAGTTTGCCTCAGTGGAAAATGCCAACAGTGGATGATATTTCTTTTTAGGGTTGAATTCACTTTTCTGGACATTTTGATGATCCAGCAATCACCATGTTTACTGTGAATAGTTTGCAGTTTCACAGGATCATTGTTACTTGACATCACAATGAGGCGCACATCCATTTGCAGTAGGGATGTGCATGAGCCCATCTTTCATGGTCGACTAATCAGTGGGTGTAACCGACGACTAATCGAATATTTGCTGCATGCCGACATTCACAGGAGCTAAATAGATAATGCGTCAAAAATAACTTTCAATATTGATACAAACAAGCTTTGACTGCACAAACTTGTATTTACTTAGATGATAATCAGCCTTCATTTGTTCATCCTCTGAAATGTTACAGCGTGGATTTTTTTCTCCCCTCCATAAACAACGCTGAGTATATCTTTTACAATCATGTTAACAATGAGACTTCTGTTTCTTTTGAGGAGCTGTTACAAATGTTGACGTACTAGTTTGATGATTAGCGTCAGGTCCGTCTCCCTCGGTAACCGTCACAGCAGACAGCAGCTTTTTCAGATGAGTCAGAAGTTTTTCCACGCTGGACTTTTGTGTGTCTTCGTCTGCATCATGTTCCCTCCAGTCAGCTAGCTAGCAGGCTAACTTACTACCTAGTCAAAGTAGCCAGGGTAGCAGTAAAAGTTCAGGTCTTATTTCAGCAAAAGGTGGAAGTGGTTTACAAAAACTTGGATATCCTCCTAGTGGCTGAAAGTGAAAATTGCTCTCCAGTAGCTGTTAATGAACCCTTCATACCACACTACACAGCTAAACCTTTCATTCAAGTTTTTCAATGAATAAAAACCAACAAAACAACAACTACAGTACAAAGGTCGACTTTAGATCCTGCAAACGATTATTTGATTATTGGGTTTTAATGACACATCCCTAACTTGCAGTGAAATGCCACCACATAAAGATTTAAGTAGAATTTAAAATGTGATGTAGTATTTTGCATCATTTTTCTATTTATGAGCGCATTTTTTATTTATATTTATTTTAAATCCATTAGATTTGACTGTTTTACATGCAAATAAAACTGCTGACACTGTTGTTGCTGTAAACACCATTATAAAATGTAACCTGAACAATGTCTATCACATGTCACTGTGCTCTCTGCTGTTTGGACAGATACAATGACAGAGGATTCGTTTAAACAGACAGCTGTGAGGAAATCATTAGCTGAGAGAGAACTCTAAATTGAATTTAAGTTTTTCATGGGACCATGTGATGTGTTTTCAATGTGTCAGTATCCAACATCCCTGTTGATATGCATTAAAAACTGCACAGAATCGTTTATCGTAACCGACAAGTCTGAATAAGTCTACATAAGCTCTGAGGTTTCTGTGGTTATTTTGCAACATTCTGCAGATGGAAAAGATACCTGCCTCCTTCAGATGTCTTTACAGAGTCAGCAGAGTAAAGGAAAAGCTGTCATTATAGGATGCTAGCTGCAGATTGTAGAATGAAATGAGAAAGGTGAGTAAAACATGAATAAAGGGGTCTGTGTGTTATGCGTGAGAGTAAATATTACATAACATAAGTGTGCTGAGATTTTGACCTGCACACCCGAACCAGTGCAGCCTAGGAAATTACCTCAGTGCGCTCCAGGAAAATGTGCAACACTGTGTTCCGAATCATGTGCCAACACCAAAATAGAGCCCTGAGATTTACTAGTGATTAGCTCTCTTTTTCATTTGTTACCATTAACGAAGCCCAGCGGTTTCTCTTTGCGTCCACATTTATTTTCTAAGCCAGGAGAGAAAGCCATGGTTTACATACATGTTAGCATTCACAGAATCCTCAAACTCTCGTCTTACCATCAGGATAAAAAATATACATCCTGTCCACTGAACAATACAAATGCCCACTCATCCTAATGCAAGTACCCATTAATAACATTGTTTTCCTTGGTGTGAGCATCAAAAGAAAAATATGAACACATCATTGTATCATTAAAAATGATCTATCACACATGGGATTACATGACATGCAGTAATATAATGACAATATAAATAACAATTCCAGTGATTGACATTCATGTTCCAAACAGAAAGAAAGCATTGTTGCAGACCATAGACTGTATGTAGTGTGGAGAAAACATGCTCTAACAGAAAACTCAAACAAGCAAACTCTAATGTAAACATTACCTATATAATAATATTTTTATCTGAATACTCACACAGAGCAAAAATGGACAGTATGTAAAGGTTATAATGTAATAGTAAGATAACACGTCTCTTTTCCTTTAAGGCAGATTCAATTTCACACAGTTTTCTGTTCTAAATTCATTTTTGTATAAGCCATATGTTTGATTTTGAAGAATGAAGAATTCCAAAACTTCTTTAAACAAATGAAAAACTAAATCTTTAATCAAATCAATATCCACTTTGTCTTTCAAAATGTACGCTTCCTCACTGCTTTTTGAAACAAGGTGTGTTTATGGGTCATGTAATTTAGTCAAATTTAAAGGGTTAAAATGTGAAAATAAACATATGAATAACTTGCACACATTCTTTTTTTGTGGACCCAGCATCAAATTTCTGCTTTTAATCCATTTTGAGAGAATATATTAGAGGATTATGGCAAAAATGTCTAAGTGGTGTAACCATAAAAACTTTGTACCAAATAATCCAATGAAATTCTCAATAAAACACCATATCAACTAGTTTGGCATGATCTTACATTATAACTTTTATATTAACACTATTGTTCTAAATATTACATTTAATCTGGAGAATCGTGGAGAGTCATTATTAGTATAAATCCACTTTAAAACACTGTAGGTGGATCAAATATTTAAAAAATTATCATTCTTTTGTGGTTACACCATTTGACATTTTCAGGAGCATTCAGTCTTACCTTTGGTAAAAAATGGTGCAAATGTCATTTCAAATGATATAAAACCAACAAAAATACTAAATGTACATTTTAACAAACCTGATGCTGCTTTTAAAACTAGTTCTAACTGACTTTTGAATTGCTCATCTTGCTGACCCTTATTTATTACTGACCCGTGTCGCATGCAAGGATTTGACTTTTACTTCATTTGTTTGCATTAGTAAACTTGGATTCAAATGAAATATCTTTTTTATTGCACAGTCGACAGAGCATCCACATGAGACAGAAGAGTCGTAGGAAAGGTCAGCGGGTTGTTAAATAATGACTGGCCTCTGTGACTCAAAAGTAATGATACGTGAGAGTCACACACTGAGGCTTGGATAAATACGCTGTGGGTCATCGGTATTTAATGAATTGAGATGATATTGTATAATAAGCCAAAATGTTGGAGTTTTCCTTTGATAGAATGTAGTCATCAGTGACTCATTTAATATTATACAACTCTCATTTGACCCCAGGGTTTTTAGGGTTGTAACTGAGAACACACACATGCACACAACCTTCCTAGTCTACTTCTTTAAGGACAAGAAGCTTCTTTGAGCCTAAACCTCACTTGGGTATTCTTCAGCTGAGTAAAGCTCCCATATTTCTATCTTAAACCCTGAGCTTTTATCTTCTTGCCCATGGAGGTAATTATTAGTGTTGTCACGGCATTGTGATTCATTAATGAATCTTTCATCCTGGACTTTTCTGCTGGTGTCGAGGCCCGTGCCATCTTCACCAGCTTAATTAGTGCTAGCAGCGTTAGCTCATTTTAAGGCCCTTTCAGTAAGAAAGTGATCTGAGGGGGAGGAAAAGGGGAGCAGACAGGAGGGCAAGTCCCGAAACTCTTTGATAGGTCCCTCTCCTCCACTCTGCGCCCTCCTCCACGCTAATTCAAGTCGACCTGAGACGCAAAAGCAATGTTGTGGGTATCCTTCAAGCACTGCGGATGATGACTGATGATGAAGGAGAGGAGACTCCCGCTGAAACATGCCAAGCTTTACTCTTTCCTTGTCTTGTTTCAATAGCTCTCTCCTGGGAGGTGTGAGTGGGAATTCGGGAGCCACCGCTTGAGAATTCTGCCTCGTTTCCACACTCATTTGGCATAATTCCATTGATACATAATTGATGTGTAAGTTTGAGTTACCAGTGCAAGTTTGTGTTGCTTTTCTTAGATCTGATAGTTTTGATACTGTATCAACTGTACCACAGTGAGTCATCTTGTATGTTATGTGATTCTCTGCAGAGAGAGTTATTACAGTCTCATCTCACTTGGTGGAGTTCCATTTATCTCCTACAGTTTGACATTTTACAATTTATTTACTGACATTTTGCTTCTCTGGTGGTTTTATATGGCAGCTAAGAGGCTCCAAATACTGAACCAGCATTACAAAAATATCCCATTGTCACATCGTAGGCACCAAATGTATCCATTCCCTTTTAGTTGTTGCTGGAGAGTCTATCTGAATCAAACTTGATGGCAAAACAGATCAATAATCAGGCCAAGACTTACCTTGGAGACAGAGGTTCGCATACAGTGTGTGGCTAAGTTTCAATTTTTAACTTTAACCAAGTGCTTTGGGTTGTCTAAAGAGAAGAACTGAAAAGTAAATCTTGCTTTGATTTCCAGGAGTGCACATTGTGGGAAAACAAAATAAAGATTGTCTCATGAATGTTTCACAGATGCATCGAGCCATGCAAATTATTCTGCTTTTATGTCCCAAGGTTTTGAGATATCTTTGATATTTCTGCCTCAAAAGGCCCCAAAACAATGAAATTTCATTGGAACCACAGTACTTTCTACCAAATAAGTAGCCCTAATGAAAACTGTCCACAGTGAGGTTGAGGAAATAAATACTGGTGATAATTTCATAAAATGTTTTTTTCCAGCACCACAAACAACAATTGATTTACCTCTGTTGTATTAGAATGGAGGCAACTGTGTGCTATCCCTTTCAGACAGAGTAGACACAACACATAGAGTAAGTGAAACATTTTGAACCACCCTTTAATTATTTTAAGATGATTCACCAAAGTGGTTGAATGTTAACAGTACAGTATATCCTGGCCTTAGGATTTTGCATATAAATGGCAAATGGAGTGTATTTATACTTTTCTAGTCTTTTTGACCACTCAATGCTCTTTTACACTACATTCACCGATTCACACCCATTCATACACTGATGACAGGAGCTACCAGACAGTGTACCAACCTGCTCATCAGGAGGAAACTAACCATTCATACACTGTTGATGCAGCGGTCGAGAGTAATTTGGGGTTAAGTATCTTATATATGTTCTTGGATATGATCCAAGAACATATCGACATGTGGACTGGAGGAGCCGGTAAGTGAACTGCCAATCTTGGCTGGACGACCGCTCTACCTCCTGAGCCATGTTCCTTTATTAGTTATCTCATTTAAAAGGTATAGTAAGCGATGTGGGGGAAAACGAGGAGAAAAGTTGTTGATATTTTAGTGAAAACCAAAACAACCCCCCCACCCCCTTTGTGCTCCTTCTGGGGCTCCATCCCCGAAGTTCATGGACACACATTGTCATGGTAACGGACGTAACCACTGCGCAAGCTGACCAACATGGCGGAGTCTGAAGCGTCTGCTGCAGGACAGTTAGCTTCAGTTTGATAGCAGCATTTATTTCTCTGATAGCACAGGTGGCTAGCCTGGCTAACACCAGACTGCGTCTCAATCTCTTGTGAGATTATTGTGATAGCAAACCTGTGTTTATATGTCTTCATGACTGTAAACACTTTGAAAGCAGTGAACAAACACCAGATACACAGCGAGCAACTACACAGCAGCTACATTGTAGGTTACGTTAGCTTCGCAGCTAACGTTAGCTGTGAAGCTAACGTGCAGAGCGTCAAACAGCTGTAGTAACAACTCTGCTACTTTACAGCTAACATCACAACAACAACATATCCTGACTAACTAGACAGTGAGCTGAATGTCAGCAGGTAACGTAACAGTTTATGTGACGCAGTGCTGATGTTACTCACCTGTCCGGCAGATCAGCGTCCACCTTCACTCTCCGCTCCTCCGCCGGTCCCTCCGCCGTTAGAAAACCACACTGATGTGTCTGCGGGTCTTTGTCTGGTCAAAGTCCTTCTTTTATATTAAATGTTCTTCTAACTTTCTCCTCTCTGGATGTTTGGATGTTTCTTGGTCACCTCTCCTTCTTCACTATGTTTGTACCAGGTGTTTCTTGCTCCGACTGCGTACACTCTTTCTTTTATACAGTCTATGCATACACTACATAACCCCCCCCATCTGTCTGACCGTGAATGCACATTTATCATATTTATCAGCTGAATCTCAGAGCCAGGCTGTGTGCTGAAACCAGACTTTTTTTCAGCGTGCACATAGAAGGGACAGCTTAGCGGATAGTGAGGAGCGATTTGGTGATTTTGACAAAGAATGTATTGGATTATTATTGCTTACTACACCTTTAAATAGGGATTGATTTTTGATTGTAATCACTATTATTTTACATCATTTTGTCACTCCCAGCTATGTTTTATTGACTCTGTGAACTTGTGAATGACAGCACAGTTTGTGAGTATAAGTGAAAACCACAGTGTGAACACTATCAGGTTTCTTCATTTAACGAGCCCAGCCTTTATCAAACAGCTTTGGCCTCCATCTTTTTGTTGTGAGTCACTCACAGTTCAGTGGTGATGATTTACAACGCACCGGCTTTTGGTTTCCATTGTGTAATCTGCTATAGCGATTTCCTCTAACCACAGTCTCAGACAATGACTAACCATATATGTCACGTGAATGTAGAATAGCAGCGGATATATTCACCTGCTGCTGCTGCTGCTGCTCAGGGCTAAACTTTAATAGAAAATATGAAAATATACATATCGGTACGGTAGATATGAGTAAGTTTGTTTGGGACGTTTCCACAGCTGCTCTATGATCTATTGACAGCATATTCGAAGAAAAAAAATCAAAACTACAAAAATGTACCTCAAAGTATTCAAAAGTTTATGTTGTCCATGTTTATAAATCAAACACCTTTCAAATTATACAGTCACTTATTTATTAGTCATAAAAAATAAAGATCAGCACAGTTTTAATAATTATTGTATCACTATGAGCATGGCCAAGTTTGACATTGCTACAGTGTCATTTTAGTGTGTGTGTGAGGTGTGTGTGTTATAAAAAGTAAGCCAGTGGATGCATGTGTTTTCATAGAGTGTGTACTGCATGGTTACACACCATCCTCTGCATATATATATGTGTGTGTCTGGCCTGCTCTGTGTTTCTTCACTCTCCACTGCCCGGTGACTTCACCTCTGCAGTGCTCTCTGCCAGCAGCTGAAACCCAACCCAGCACGTACAGAGGGGAGAAATGAATCCCATATTTTCCGTTCTATGTGCGCACTACATATCCACCTCTCTCCCCCCTGTGTGCCACATTTAGATAAATCTGATGCCCACTTGCCAAAAATGTGCTGCCAGAAACAGATCCTGGGTCATTTAAAGTCAGCAGCAGAACAGGCCCTGCTCCTGCTCCTGCTTTACACAAATGGAAATTGTTGGAAGTTGAAACAAGACATGAGATGTGTGTGTTTGACTGTTAGAGCAGGGAGCAGGGTGGGGTGTTGCCACAAATTCCTCTCAGATGAATTGAAAATGGAAGAATTGTAACTGTCATTAAGATCATCATGTGATACTGAGATGTGAGGAAGATGCAGTAGGAACAATATGAGCGGCATGAGAGACTACACCCTTTTCTGATGAACGGTAAAAGTGGTACAAGTGAGCTGACTGCTTCAGTATGAGTCAGGCTGCGTCCTCAACCGAGGTTTGAAAGTAACGCTGTAAAAACTCCCCATATGTCTTTTACCCTGAAATTTAATGACTTTTCCTAAAGTGGGCCAAAATGCACAAAAATGAAAATATTCTTTTCTATAGATGCTACAAATGTTTGTCCATTGAGTCTGTTGTGGGTCAAATTATCTCTGTATCTATTGACATGTGTTTTAGTGAAATGAATAGTTCATAGTTTTAATAAGGCTGATGGCTCTAATGGTTCTACAATAAACCCCACACTTCATTTTCACTTGACATAAAATACATTTCCATCATTATGTCTATGTTATATTTTCATGTCTTAGGTCAAATAGGACATGATATTGTGTGATAGTAGATGTTTAGTGGTGTAAAAGCTAAAAAATACACTCTCTCTGCTCTCTGAAACATGAATCAAGGTTTAATCACATTTATTGATCAGTCAGATCGACTATTGATGCTTTCTAAACACATCTGTGCTTCAACATTTGGTATAGACTCTTATTATGAGGGGAACATACTGTGAAGGTGTAGAATAGGAACAGTAAGTTTCAGGGTTAATTCAAAATGTTACAAACTTTGGTTTCAAATGTAGTTTTTACAAATTCATAGTTTATAGTTCTGTAAGAAAAATGAAAAGGAAAGTTAAAGTTTTGGTATTGGTGAAGCCCAGGTTTCATATTAGCACCAGTATGTAAAACAAAACCCCCCAAAACATCTGTAATGAGTGTGTGTGAGGCATAGTATGGTAGGGTTAGGGTTAGTAAACTATCTATATAACCAGGAGAACAATGGGGCACAATGAGCTCAGGTATAGAGTCTGGTCTGATCATGCTGCTTATGCATGCTACATATTGCTACAGTTATCTCATTCTTTCTTTCTCTATCTTTTTTTCTCTTCTTGCAGTCTGCTGTTGCGAAACAAGGTGCTCAGTGTAAGAGCAGCTGAAACACAAATACGCCGGCAGGCAGCATTCCCTTTTAACTCAACCGACCTCTGCTCAGAGGAAACTCACCCTGCTCTCACATTCCCTCTCACTGCAGTACAAGCTGAGCCTCCTCTCTCTGAACATTCACTTCTAACTGGAAACACTGTAAAGAAGCTTTAACTGTATGGTGAGGAAATAATATCAACCATGTACAGTTCTAAGCAGCTCTAATAAGTCTTTTGGTGCCTTTTAGTTCATCAGTTTGGTTTTCTCACCTCCAGCAGTTTTCAGTGATAAACCTACTGTATACAAACCTCCTCAGCACCAGACAAAGTTACAGACTAGCTCATCGACATATTGTTCTCAGGTGCAGGTGGAGACCAAAACAGAGCTAAAGAGAGTGAATACTGAATTAATGTTTGTTAGGTTTGCAGATATAAGATGAACTGTTATCACTTTGATGATCTTTGGTCCACATCCAAATTTGTCCAAAACTTTGGTTTACTCCCATCAGCCTCAGCTGTACTTGTATTGCTAATTAGCAAATGTTAGCTCACAAGCTAAATGAGATTGTGTGCTCAGTTTTTTTTTCTTTCACTTCACACTCGCACGGATTCCATCAGGTGATTAAAGGATTATGACTTCAGCCGATTATTGTAAACCCAGACAGTGAACAGGTGGGTGAATCCAGCTTGTGAATGATCAGTTGCTCTGTAGTGTGGTTAGGGTGAGGTTACTTTCAATGACTAACACTAAAACAATCTAAACCAGGTGCTAAAATGATTTGAATAACCTTTATATTTGTTTGCAACCTAATCTAAGCTCACTGTTCAGCATGCCATCAAACTACACCCATACACTTTATTCTCAACAGCTTCACTCCTGCTGGTTGTGTACTACAATGGTGCACATCTGAAAGAAAAGCAAGCAGTTAGAAAAGGTTGGCTCCTCCAGTGTCTACTGATGATCAAATCTACAGAATAATCACTGCCAAAGCATGAGAGAAATGATGAGTGGTAGCCTTCAGCCAAATAGCACATTAGTGTTTTTACAGTACTTACAAAAGATGCCAGAAGGTTGCCACATGGGACAATGAGCAGCAGAAACAGGAAGGTCAATACAGTATAGTTTTGTGTGATTGATGAGTAATTAGCTGACACTGTGCGGATGTGGTAAACCCCACCCACCTGCTACTTCCAGCAGGTTAAATCAAATGTTAAACATTAGTTGCAGGTTATCTCACCAAGGCCAGCAAGGTATTGTTTGCACAAGAGACCACACTCCAGCACTTTCGCAACACGGTGAGGAAACAGTTGGCGATTAAACACTATTGTTTTGAAGGGTGACTCAATGTCTGGCCTGGCAGGTTGTTTTATGAGTCTTACAGCTTTTGGCTCAGTCAGTCAGAGACCACATCCGTACCAAACAAGAACAGGCACAGAGAGAACATCACCATTGTGCCAATTTGATTTCCTGATTTGACTACAGCAGTTTCGGTGAGTCTGGGCTAAAGCCACCTGTGTTTTGGAGTCACGTCCAACAATGTGAGCAATGCGTGCTGGAGAGCAGACGGCCAGTATTTAACCTGACTCCTGACAACCAAACATGGTACGCCCTCAGGCTTCCTACAAAGCCCATATGCTTTCCATGAAACTGTAATGTTGAAATGGGAATCAGGTTCACAGTTTCTGAATTTAATGTGGTTATAATGTAGTGTACACACATATTAACACACAGGCACACACACATACACACCTGCTTACAAATGCCAAGATATAAGATATCCAAGAAATGTAAAATATCCCTATGAGGAAATTGGATCCTTCCAGCTGCAAACCTTAATGGTAATTTGGCACGGGAGTGAATGATATAATCTGAACATAAAAAAGATATTATGTATAAAACATATGCAACTGTCCATCTGTTCTAAGCGTTCAAAAGTTTTGATTTGACATTTAGAGATTGAGCCAGTCTTGGATATTTATATGACATCCAAAAGTGGACCTTTAGTCCATACTGAAGTGTCTCTACTGCTGCTCCATAGATACCCATGAAATTTGCTACAGCCATTTATGTTCCCTAAAGGAAGAAGTGTACAGACTCTGGTGACTTTTTCTCCAATGCCGTCATCTGGTCAAAATTTCAGTTTGACTAAATACTTACCCAGAAACAGACATTCCCATTAGACTGTGCAATACATAGTTTTAGCACTAATCAGCAAATGTTACAATGATATTGTCTGTGTGTCATTTGTGTTTGTAGTGCACATTTCCAGTGGTGGTTCTAGCTTGTATGGCACCCTGGGAAATCCCCAAGAATCAAATGATCATGAATTATAACATATTGCTAATAAAATCACAAATAAAAGTAAATTGCATAAATCCTGCAAAATATAATCCTTAAAATCACAAATATACAAATATACAAATAGCATAACACACAACAAATTCTGGTTTAGTTTTAGTGTGACTAATTTTAATTTTTGCGTCAGTACACTGTAATACAAAGTTAGGCGCCTGGGTTCCCCCTCTCCTCCTACCTCTGACTTTCAGTGGAGTGACCTGATACCACCCATCTCCCCATCTCCTACTTCTGAGATCTTCTCAGCAGGCAGAAGCTGTTAGTTCATAAACAAGGTTCATTGATCCACAGGGTAACATTATGTCATTGCTGTGATGTGCAAAAGCCAAAGAAAACCAATCTTTTTTTTTCTTTTTTTCTCTTTTCTTAGCAGCTGCCCATATCACCCCTATCACAATCCGTCACAGCGCATTTCTCACCTCACTGCATATGTATCATATGCAACATGATAAAAGGAAACGTTTTATAGAGGTCGATCGATCATGTAATTCAGGATGTTAGATGTCTGCAGGGAGAATTGTCTGCATCAACTTGCATTAACTTGAAAACTGTTTGCATCAACTAGCATTAACTTGAATTCCCTCCCTACTCAGTCTCAGAGGAGGTACCATTTAAATATGAAAATAATCTTCAGTCCAGCATTTTAATGACCCAGAAAATGTTTCTATAATATGGAATTGTGGGTTAATTTTGTGGTAAAAATGGTAAAACAGCAGTATCCTGTAAAGGATGTATAAACATGCAATGTATAACCATGAGCAGGTCACAGGTCTCTCTCTCTCTCTCTCTCTCTCTCTCTCTCTCTCTCCCTCACACACACACACATACAAATACTACTCTATGTTTGCAGGGGCAGCCATGCAAAACAGAACAGGGCTGTTTAGACAGCAGGCCCAGGTGTATCCCAGACTGTGCAGCTGGATAGGGGTTCACAATCCATCCCACCCCAACCCCCCACATACACACACACACACACACACACACACACACACACACACACACACACACACATTCCTACAAACCACTTTCATACACCCCCATCCCTTCATCAAACAGCTTACCCACTCATACCATCATCATCATGTCTGCCAGCTGCCAGACAGGCTCACCCTGTCTATTTCTCTCTCTCTCTCTCTCTCTCTCTCTCTCACACACACACACACACACACACACACACACACACACAAACACTAATATACTTGTACATAAAATGTGGTTGTGCAAATAGTTGCATGTACACACACCCTTATGCCAAAGGAATGTTCTCACACAGAAGCTAAAGTTGACAAAGCCAACTCCCATCTGTACCGCTGTACCAGCACACTGATGAGGATGAAACTATGCAGGAGTAGAAGTCATGCACCTTTCACAATATGTTTCAAGTATATCATTTTATTTTTCCTGTGGATTCGGTGTGTTGTAATTCAATAACAAAGTGAATTCATTTCAAAAACTGCAGTCCCTAATTTTCTATAGCTTTTACATCTAACACAAGTTAAAGGGATAGTTCAGGTTTTTTGACATGAAGTTGTATGACATCCTCACCATCAGTGTTGTGCATCAGCAGTGGCTTTTCCCCCACTGCGTCCTGTGAGCGGAGTTCTGGCCAGCTTTCGGTGTTGAAGAAAAGTAGTTCCGGCTAGTTTCTGGGGTCACAAAGATAAAGCGTTTTGCTACAAAAAGCAATATGCGTTCAAAAGAGTAATACATTTGCATCACAAAATCGTTGTCCATAAAAAAGTCAGACCTCACAATCACCTCATAATATATTTACCTCTCTCTAGTTCTCACGTTAGCTCTCTCGCGTATCCGAGCATGTAAACACCGTGAAACAGTTGATGGAAAGGTGCACAGCTGTCAACAGGCGGCAGCGCGCAGTGATACTTTATCTTTGTGACCCCAGAAACTAGCCGGATCTACTTTCAGAAACTAGCCGGATCTACTTTCTTCAACACCAAAAGCGGGCCAGAACTCTGCTCACAGGACGCAGTGGAGGAAAAGTCACTGATGGTAAGGATCATACAACTTCATGTCAAAAAACCCAAACTATCCCTTTAATATTAACTATAAGATAAAAAAGTATCCTCCTTCACTAATGTAAGCTGCTTGTGTCAAAGAAGGGCCCGGCTCATTGTGTTGTGTGCACCACATACACACCAGCACAGCGTTTGAAAGAGATACTCACACACTCATAGATTCCGAGCAGTTTAATTAAACCAACATTTCAGCAGACAAGCTGGTCTCCAGAAGCCAATTGTCATCAGCCAGCTTGTCTGCTGATATGTTGGTTTAATTAAACTGCACGGAATCTATGAGTGTACAGCCATCGCTTTCAACTGTGCAATTATTGTTATATTCATCTCTGAAGCACTGTAGATGAATTCAAATCATAATAATTTGTGCAGAATGTTAATGAATGAACTAAGGTATCTGTTAGCTAGCACAAGCATTAGGTGTCATTAGCCGATGCAGTAAAATGAATTGTTGAGTATAACTTATATACTTTAAGATACATAGTTTGATTTAATACAAAACAAAAGACAACATTAAAAATATTCAGCATAACTTAATGCTAGAAACCATCATGACCTGATGAAATGCTGCTGCTGGCAGGGAATAACACACCGGAGGGCCATGGACACATGTAGGTACAATGGGAAAATAGGCGAGGCAGCTTTATTTATATAGCACATTTTATACACAGGGGCAATATTAGGATGATTAAACAGTAAACATTGGAAACATTAAAACAAACATAAAAACATACAATTAAAACAAACAACTCAATTATAATAAAAAGAAAAGGAAGTACAGAAAATAGAATGAAATACTATATACCATGGGCTAGCGGTCATAATACGCTATAAATGCAGTGCATGCCCAAGCCCTTCACTAAAAGTAATTGAAAATATCAATCTGGCAGTGTGTTCAATTATACAATACCTGAGTTCTACTGTTTTGGTCTTAAATCCGTGCCTAATCTGTCCCGTTTTGCTTGCGAAAAGCTGGAAAGCTGACAGCTTGTTTCGCGCATGCGCACTGTGACACTGAGTAGTACAGTTACTGCTAGAGGCTGTGTTTACTGTAGATGAGCATTTTGAATGGCAAAAAAGCTGTCGATGAAGCAGTTTATCTTAACGTCAAGGGGAGATTACGTGTATTTAGACGATCCCCACCGAGGGAGGACCTAATTTTCTGTGTACAAAATCTTAATTTTTCAACAAATTAAACAGAAATTGTTGGCACTCTTACCTCTTGCACATTTTTTGTTTATCGGTAACTTTGTCTGAGTTACCGGTACCGGCAAACCGAGCGGGCAGCTATGCTCGGGGTCCGACATGTATGACGTCATTGCAGTTATTGTCCAATGACACGCCTCTAAATTTCCCGGGGGTGTAACTTATTTTTCTTGGTTTGTATGGTTACCATGGTTACCATGGATCTGCTGCTGTCAAGTTACCGGCTGTCAAGCGTCATGTCAGTGCTGAATATTTCTGCTTTCATTTAGCCTACATACACATACATGTTGTTGGTAACATGGTTCAAGTGTGAGTGTGAGAGTGTCAAAATCGAGTTGATATAGTAGTTAAAAACCATATTATATTTTATATTAATAAATAAATATCCCCCTTACGGGCATGACCACGGTAAAATGTCACCGCTCGCCACTGATATATACTATACTGTTATTCAGGTAAATGTGACAATTTCAGTAACATTGCCCTATTGTCCTTTACTACACACAGTCTTAAAGGAGAAGGTTGGTTGGGTGTACAAGGTGTGTGACCTTTTACACCTGATACTTATCAACAGACAACACTGGTTTAAACTGGCTGTGATCAGAAATGTCATATTACTTATGGAAGACACTGACCAACAATGTAGTCCTGTTGATAGGGAAACATCAGAACTCATTCATATGCTTTATTCTTAAGTTTGGAAGATGTTAATGATCCAGCTGTTGTTGATTGTTTAGCACAGTTACATGTTATAAATATAACAACACTAATGACATAACTTCATGTCTTGTATATGTTTGTTGTGACACTTTCCAGCACAGTATTAAGTTAAGTTTCACATGATTATGTAACTCTGTATGTTAATAAGATAGTTCTCACTCAATACAGCAATATACATATAAATACTACATGTCTACATATATACAAATACAGGATAAGATCAAAAAAACCTAATAAATAATTAATCAAATAAAATAGATGGCGCTTATTGGAACTTACAGAAACCTACACAGACAGGAAAGTTTAATCCTTTTTCAACTTATTTCAGTAACTAAACAGTTAATGATGTATTTTACTCTTAGCTTACAGCAGTGTAAGTGAAGTTCTGCTTCAGTAAGATATGTTAACATTTTTCTCAGCTCTACTGAATTTAAGTTTATCCATCTCCAATATCACACGTCATCCTCCAGCTAGCCTAAGACGGTTATAAGGGCCAGACCTGTGAGCTAATTGGCTTTAACCGTGGACACTCTGGACTTAAAAAGAGTTTGAGAGATACTATAGGGACTAATCCACTTCAAAATGCAGCTCTCATGCTCGCTGTCTAAAGAGATCAAGGCCTGTGTGTGAGCTAAAGCTAAGGGCTAAGCCAGTATGTGCAGCTTTAATAGAGGCCAGGCTGCAGAGTGAAGGTGAGGAGAGGAAAGAGGTGAAACACTAAGCATGCAAGTGTAGCCGGGGCCCCTGAGGGCCAAAGAGGCATATTTAACTAGAGCTGCACTTGAAAAGTTTTGACACGGCGCTTCTTTCATATCCACACTCTTTCTTCCTCTTCTTCTTCTTCTTCTCCTCCTTTCTCCCCTCCTACTACCCCATCTCCCCATTCCTGACTTCAAAGTGCTATTTATGCAAAAACTGGTGGAGTTTTCCTGTCCTCGCTCTCTGCTCCCTGGAGGCACGTGTTTTTTTTTTTTGGAGCATATCTATAATTCTACAACAACAACAAAAAAAGACATGATCATCCCCTCTTCTCTTTGTCCCATCTCAGCCCTCTGTGTCCATCCTCTTCTTCTACCCACTTGTTTTCTTTTCTCTCTGGTTCTATTTTGCTTCCTCAGACTACATTCTTGTTTTTCTTTCTCACACCCTTCTTCACTTTTTTTTATTAAACCCACACAAAAGTTGTCTGGGCAAGTTTTGTCCATCTTTGTTTTGCAGAATACAGTTTAACCCTCCTGTTGTCCTCCTGGGTCAAATTGACCCCATCTCTTTTGACTGTTCCTTCTTTCCTCCTTCTTTCTTTAATTTTTCCTTCGTTCTTCCCCTCCTTCCCTCTTTCTTTGCTTCCTTCCTCCTTGCTTCCTTCATTCCTCCTTTCCTTCCACCCTTCCTTCTCTCCTTACTTCCTTCCTCTTTTCCTCCCTCCCTCCTTACTCCTTTCCTTCCTTCTTTCCTTCCTCTTTTCCTCCATACCTCCTTCCTTCCTTCCTCCCTTCCTCTTTTCCTCCTCCCTCCATACTCATTTCCTTCCTTCCTTCCTTCTTTCCTCCCTTCCTCCTCCCTTCCTCCTGTCCTTCCTTGACCTGAGGACAACAGGAGGGTTAACGTCCAACTTAAATTTGAACTCTGTTCAAAAAACAAAAACAAAGAACAAACCCAAAATGATAACTACCTCTAGAGATTTCAAGATTGGCATTTGAGTTCAATGATTGGGATTTCAACATATATCATAGTATAAAAACCCGTCCTGCCCCTCCAGACACTCTAGGGTGTCTTCTCTTTTCATTTAGTTTTGTCTTAGTGTGAGTGTGTATGTGAGTATGTGTGGGTGTGCTAGTGAACAGCTGTATAGATCTGTGTGTGTATGCAGGGAGTATGGATATGCGCACATGAACATATATTTAAAAATCTCAACACCACACTATGGGAAATAATGTAAAACTCCTGTCCACATCCCTGTTTTGTTTTATATTATTTAGATTATAATAAAATGTTTGGTTAATCTTATGAAAAAAAGACATTCACAATCAGCATTTTATGGTCCAGGAGAACATTTGATAGAATATGATGAATATAACATGTTTGAATGGTGACACAGGTCAAATTTGTACATTAACATGTATAGAAATGTGCAGCTACACAAACATGTAAAAATAGAGGCATTTTATTACCATTCTTTTATACTGTGAGTCACATAATGAAAAATCCACCCTGAAGAAATATGTATATGTTTTTTTTACAAGTCTCAAATGTAAAAATGGATGAAATTTGACCCTGAACAGCATGTAAGGGTTAAGGAATAGGGAGGTGAGATGTGTGTATTCGCAGCAGGTGTGTGTTTTTGATGGAGTGTTAGAGAGAGCAAGTGGCAAAAAAGAGACGGGAAATGTGAGGAAGAGAGGATAGCACTCAGTTGGATTCACACAAAATCAGGTGTTGCAGCAAAAAACAGCAGTCCAAGTGTGTTCAGGCTGCTGGACTGTGACATTTCTCTTCGTTTGATCATGTTAAAAGCAAAGTCAGGCTTTGCTGATTTTTTAAAAAAGAGAAGAGAGAGAGAGCTGAGAGCACCAGTGAGAAAGAGAGAGAGAGAACAGCAGTAGTCGAGTGAGCTACAGAGTGAATGAAGAGAGAGCAGGGTCTCCTCCACGCCTGATTTCCTCTGAATACGACCTAAGTTGTCAATGTGGCAGTAAATGTATAATAGAGGCTACAGTGTGTCAGTTAATACATGCTGCAGCTTCAACACAAAGAAAAGTCTCATGTGTTGCCTCCCCAGCTGCTGCAAATGTGAAAGGGGTTAGTAGCAATGGGTTAGCCTAACCTGACCAGATTCACTTAAGGTGGACTGACCTTTTAAGGTGGACCAGCTATAGTCGAACAAAGAATGGACAAACGTCTGGCTGCTGAGTCTCTCCACAGTTTTGCTCATCTTCTGAAAGTAGAATTAATTGGTGTGTGTGTGTGTGTGTGTGTGTGTGTGTGTGTGTGTGTGTGTGTGTGCTGGTGGCTTGCATTATGATGATGAAGCACTGGAGGGTCACGCAAGCTTCCCATCCTTTTTTATTCAGCGCTGCATCATTGGCTCTCTCAGTCTGTCTCTATCTGTGTCTCTCCCTCCTCCTCCTCCTCCTCCTCCTCCTCTTGCTCTCTTCCTGTCTGTGCAGCTGCAATCCTCTCAGCTCTAATCCCCTCCTCTCTCCCCTGTGTGCCGGAACGCCATCCAACTATTTAACCACAGCCCTGAAACAAACCAACATCTGTTTGGAGGCCGGCCCAGACCCGGCCACTGCCTTCCTGCTGGGAACACACCAGCCGCCGCCAGCTTAACCCCCTCACTGCCTGGACCAGACATGGCCTGCCACGCCAGCGACGCACTCAGCCGCCCAGTGAATTGCATGTTAGCTCACACAGACAGTAGCCGGGGCCGCATCCAAGTATTTTTTAAGATTCAATGTCTGCGGTTTACAAGTGGTAATTCGGGAGATCCGTGTTTTCTTTCTTTATTTAGACTCCGTGTTTGGTGTTAAGTGCTCATTGCTGTGCTTTTTCTGCACTCTGCTCCCCAGAGAGCACCTGTCAATCACACTGGGCTCGCAGTATTGTGACATCTGATTAAGTTTGACTTTCTGTGAGTGGCTCTTTTTTTTTTTTCTTCTTCTTTTTACTCCTCAGACATCAGGGCCATTACTGCTTATGCTAAGTACACACTTCCTCAAATATTTATCTGGAACTAACTGGAAACATAAGACATATTACTGTAGCAGAGGAGTGGAGCAGCCTCTGTTAGCTCACCAATCACTACTGTGAGCTTATAGTGGTTGACAGTGTAGATGCAATAGATTGTAGTTTTCTTTTTAACATATTTAAAGCTGCAGTTGGTAACTTTGAGGAGAGAGAGGACTTAGCATCAAATTTGAAGAAGTACAACTTTCAGATCCCTCCCCTTTACTCTCCGCTGCACTCCTGCCCTGTCTCCAAAGTCCCTCCCCCAGAGGAGGCTGCCATCGGTAATACATGAACTACACTCCACACAGCTAGATATAAAACGCTTTACAGTGACTTTCACATGGCTATACCTTAACTAGAAACTCGGAGATATGAGCTTGACCGAGCTGAGGAGGAAGGGGGAGGGGCCTGTGTGTGTGAGCAGTGATTGACAGCTGTCAGACACTCCATCAGACACAATCCTGGCTCTGATTGGGTCTTTTTGTCCGGTCGCGGTGGATTCTGGCAATTTGCAGTAGGAGCAGTAGGCGGGGCTAAATGAGCCTGTTTTTTTTTTACAGATTACAAGTTTCATGTAATGCTGTCTTTACATAGTGACAGTCTTAGCAAATATGACAAAAAGTTACTTTTATAAGACTTACCAACTGCAGCTTTAAAGTCCATGTAAAGTACCAGAAACTGAGAGCTTTCTGCTGCTAACTCAGCTGCTAGCTGGCTAACTGTAGACTGTAGTAGAAGTAGTGTCCGCTGAATGTATTTATACCTCTACAGCAGCAGGGGTGGGTTTATGCTAATTACTGCCGCGTTACATAACGTGGTAGTGATTTTCAGACCCACCCACTCAATCCTGAACACAGAAATGTTGAAACACAGTTTGTGAAGCCTAGCTCCACAATTCAAATCTAAATGGTTGAAATGCTTTTTACACATTTTTTAGAAATACATTTATGACCTATTTAATGTGTTCAGAAGAAAATGTCTGAATTCACTTTACACTGTCTTTAAAGCTTCATTATTCAAATAAGAGCATTGATTGGTCCATTAGAATATCACAGAGTCAGTTATCAGTCTTTGGTTGACATCAGTATATATTCATGTCAATCTAATAAATAAACTTGGCAGTAGTAAAAAGACTATAAAAGAAATGCAACTAATGTTTACTCAAATAGTGATCCGTGGTTCTTTTATTTTCTTTCAGTGAATTCCAGTACAACAGAATAATGTTATAGTCACCGCTCTGTGAGTGTTTTATTCAGAATAAACACTGATTCACCAATCACTCCAATCACACTACTGTTTGATGACTGTGAAGCTGCTATCGTGAAATGTGAATGTGAAGGAACCTTTCCGCACCGCCCATGGCCCCGCCTCATGCCCATGTAAGTAGAATCTGTGTTTTTATTTTTCCCAGCATGCACCTGAAATTTTCAAGATGGCGCTGCCTAGATTCGAAACTATTGGCTTCCGAGCAGCAGTCCACAAACCAATGGGTGACGTCACGGATGTTACGTCCATTTCTTATATACTACAGTCTATGTGAGTTAGCAGCAGAAAGCTCTCAGACGTAGCGTCCATGTTTCTGGTAGAGGTGGTGACTTTGATTGACAGGTGACACTTGGTAGGGGGCGGGGTTTCAGCGAACTCGGTGGGTACTCCCACAGCGTTTGGGAGCAGAGAAAGAGGCTGAGTTTTACAAAACTTTGAAGCCTAATTTCATATATTTAGTGATTTTTTTAATCATTCAAATTTGGCAGGGTGGTTAACAACACACTTTTCTGTGGTATGTCAAACTCAGAACATGTATTTATTCTTACTTTACATGGACTTGAACTTATTTTTTTACTTCACTTGAGTGTTTGAGCATGATTTGTGACATCACAACTAGTTTGGAGCAACCACACACAAACAAATGATTATTTAAGCACAGTACTTTGATACATCTTAAAAGATGTACGTCACTTTTATCTCACTCAGTATCACAAATTTGAACAGCAAACAGAAAATGCAGATGAATGAACTTCATCATCCAATTACCAGTGACGTGCGGTGAGGTTCATGTCTGGTGAGGCACTGACTTCATCACAATCAGATTTACAAACATATGAACCCTACAGAGTAGTTTATTCACCATTTGACTGGCAGCAGTTAACAGGTTATGTTTAAAATCTCATATCAGCTTTCTTTACACATACACTTGCCGACTTGCTCACTGTAGTTGTAGCTTACTGTCACTTATTCTGCAGCTAATGAGTCGTAATAAGAATCACTGGGATCAGGAGCACCCCCTGCCATGAGGCCGGAGAACTGCGTGCCTCAGTGACTTTTTGCAGCCGTGCTGCTCATCACACGAAACACGCTACAAACACTGTACATTATATCATCAGCTAAGCTATGGAAATTCAGTTCATATAGTAAAAGTGCGACATACAGAGAGACAGCTGTACAGCTGTACTGTCTCACTGCATAGCATGCCAGTGCAGTATGCCGAGTCATTGCGCAATCCATGGTGAGGCTCGTCTCCCTGCTGCCTCATTGCGCGTCTCTTTTCAGTGTTTGATCAGTACATGTGAAAATTCAGCGATTTTGAATTAAAAAAAATCTGAAACTGGTAAAGTTTGATAGAAAATAACGTTATAGTGCAAATCACTGGACAAATATAACCATTTATTATTTTTTCTCCCCTGACCGCACGTCACTGCCAATTACTGTTGTGCATATTAGGAGTTGGTTCATCAACATAATCACTTGCTGACACTAATTCTTTAGTTGGTGCCATAAACACACTGAAGAAGAAGAGGAAACCACAAGATGATGTCATTAAAAGAGCAGCAGTCTAAGCTCAAATGATAGAACACCTGATGGAAAAGGTTTCAGTTTGTTTCTGGTTTGAGGAATATTACAGTCTTCACAGATCTGATGTTTTCATCTCTTCAGTGGAAGCTTGAGTGTCATTTAAATCACATGCTTCATGTACTTCATGACTTATTTGCTAATTGTCTGTTTCCACTTTTCTTATTATCAATCATTTTCCGCCAAAGCCAAATGTTTTATATTCAAATCTACAAACACAATTCACACAAAAAAGGTGGATAGAAAAATGCTTTATAACACAAACAATCATGCAGTATTTTATTTTCTGCTTATTGCCCTGTGAATACATCTCATACAGTTGTAGACACACATCAACAGCCAGTTTGTGTGTGTGTGTGTCTTCATGTGTACAGGGGAATATATAAAGTCTGTGTATGTCCTGCTGCAGATATACAAAAGGGTGTTTGATACATTTGACTTTTTTTCATGTGCAGCCATAAGCAGTAAACTTGTGTTTGGCGGTCTTCTCCAAATGTTTATGGAGGTATAAAAGGAAACACACCGAGGAACTAATAATACACACCAAATTACAGTGCATGCACTTGTGTTTGAGAGAGGGGGCTCTGAAATAGAAATGGCTGGAACTAAACCTCAAAGACGGTTCCTGGACATGGATTTAGCTAAGTCAAAAAGTTTTTTTAGTCTCAGTTGGGCAGTAAAAAAAAAATCCTGGATTCTAAGTTGATTTAGTGCTCTGGAAACCAGCATGGTATCTGCATGAGTAATCTCATATCTGAGAGCAGAGCAACAGTCAGTGTGTGGTTAGCCTAGCTTAGCATAAAAACTGGAAAGAGAGTATTCTCTAAAGCTCACTGATTCATCAGAAATAAAGCAAATAGTCACATTTCCAGATGCTGCAGATGGCTATGATTGACATGATGATGACATTTATTCATATTCTATCAAAACTATGAAAGCATTTTGAAAATAGAGACAATGTAAAATGGGCTCAACATGGCTTTTTGTGAGATTTGATGTTTCAGCCACTTCACAACCAGCACCACTGCAGGAAAACTCAGTTGTGTTTTCCTGCATTAACAGCAGCAGACACACTGTTTTATAACCTGGCTTACCTGTCATATCAGTGTTTTATACTAGTGTTGCTGGAGCTTTAACTTTTTTGGAATTTTTCCCTTCTTCATGCATCTTAAAAGTAGGTGAAGTTGTGCTACTCTGTTTCTACAGTATTTCAAGCTTGACATCACACAATGATGTAGAAGTTGATGGTTCAGTCTTGATTTTGGAAACAATGGCATGTTTTCTGAGTTTTGACATACCACAGAAAGCAATGACATGGCAACTAAAGATCCCCTTTTGCTCATGTGTCATGGAAATGTAGATGTTCTAGAACTTTTGCATGCTGTCCAAAATTTTGATCATGTGTATGATCATGAAAAAAAAAACAAAATATGAGAATGTATATATGCATGTGTTCTTTTGTGTTTGATCCTGAAAAGATCAGATTAACTATTTTTGTTCAGTGTATCTGTCATATTATAATCATACTGACTATCAACACTCAATATATAATATTTCTTTTAAATGGAATTAATAAACCAAGTTTTAAAATACAAATGACCACAGCAAGCCAACCCCCACCCCCTCCTACGTCACTCTACTGGACTAAAAACAGCTACCACTTTAACCCAAAAAAAAGAGCCAAACCAAAATAACATTAATACTAATAACACAACACAATGAAACACTGAAAGCACAAAAGTACTCTCAACTAAACTACCAACAAACTTAAAAGGTCCCTAATGTAATTTAACAGTAAATGGGACCATGGGAAAGAAGCAATAACACAAAACACACACAGTGCTTATATGAAGTCAGTGATACAGTATCAGTAGCATTCCTGCTTCACTTCACTCCCAGCTGAACTGCGCGTGGACAGAACTGTGGAGCACAACCAGTTGCTGTATGAAACAAAACCAAACTAAACAATAGAAGTAAAAGCAGTCCATATACAGTAGAAACAAACAGCTGAGACAGAGCAGCAGTTGCTCAGGGAGTGAAGGCGGCAAATTTGGAAAGGGCCACCCACTGTAGTGCACTGCTTCAAAATGAGCTGCAAAGTGCATGAAACACTGAAATGACCAACTGAGAACTACACTTGTATTAAAAGTACTGCACACTGTAAAAGTAACAGTAACAGTAACACATACTACTATATGAACATGTAGCACAGGAAGACTGTAAAAATACACACCTTCTAAACTGCTGGGAGAGCAGATTATGAGGAAGCATGCCAGACACACGCCAGCTGCACGGAAACAAGGCTCCAAAAAGAGACAGAAACATCCATCAGTGTCACTGTAATCAGCTGATTCATTCAATCCAGCCTGGTGACAATTTAGTGAACCAGAAGAAAGAACAAAAACTTAATTTGCAACAAGATACATGATCATGTATCTTGTTGCAAATTAAGTTTTTCTTACTGATGCTACTAGGGAGACATTCAAAAACTTATATAAATCTACAATATACATACATTCCTGATACTACAGTATATACAAGTCTGCAATGTTCCAGGGATTAAACAGTAAGGACAGCTGCAGTCTTTTTAGTGGGAGTGCATTTCTTACAAATGCTGCTCATCTCATTTTCAGGTTTTTAACATTAATTAGGCAGCCACTAAAAATGTAGGTCATTTAAATTGTATTATTTTAGCCTTTAATTACTTCCAGATGTTGAAATGGAAACTATATAAGATTTTAAAAAGGGATTCAGAAGGATTTCCATTTGCTGATTGGATTCTATACAGGATTTCATTTCCTCACCTCCAAACATTATGTTTTGCTCTTTTTTTTACCATTATTTCTTTCATCTATCCTTAATTGAGGAACTTTGTCTTCAGGACACCTACAAGCTAACCCCTGTTCCACTTCATTCAGCATCTCTTTCATCTGACTTTCTAAAATGTAAAACAATGTCCTGAGGTTCATTATCCACATTATTGTTTACCACAACACTTGAAGCTGATTGATAAAAACAATGACAATTTGTTAGCATGCATACATCTCAGCTATGGCATACAAAAAAACTACAGCAATCATAATACTATGATTGCTATTTTCTATTATTACAGACCAGAATTTGATTTATTTTCATCCTCCTGTTTGCACAATGACTCTATGTTTTGTTCTGAAACAGCAAAATAATCGTGATTTCAATATTTTGGCAAAAATAATCATGATTATTAGTTTGGCCATTATCATGCAGCCCTACTAGGACTTGACATACTATTGTTGCACTTTATGTTTGTGTGAATATATAATTGAGATTCTAGGACTGGAGGCTCTATAGTAGCATTTTGTTCAATTCTTGTGTGTAATTCCTTTGAGTTTGAATGTTTTTTCCTATTCAAAATGCCATGTAAGTGTCTCTTATTATGTAAATGTTTTTTTTGAAGAAGTTATTTGTTGCTGGAAACTTATTTAACTGAATTATGATCTTCTTTAATAAATTCAAGTTCAATTGAAAAGGAAGCAGTCAGAGTTAGTAGTCAGTCCTGTTACAAATGACAAATGATAAGTGTGAGTCTTGCATTGAATCTAGAAATTCCGGTTCCAGCTTCAGCTCTGGAATCATTCCCCATGTCTGTTTTACCTCCAGATAAAATGATTTAGATCATCTGTTGCTGTGGCTTTAGTGAGTAAGACATTTTTATAGAATTTTAATACTCAAGTACTAAACTACAATTATTCTTTAAAAAACATATCATTAGAATTTCCCGTGCTTAAACAAATGTACAATTTTTTAAAGTGCCATCAAACTTCAGAATTTTATATTTGTGGGGTTTTTTATGAACATATTTTCAGTTACCACAGCCGTTCATGTTGAGCTGAAATATGAATGGGATGGATTTGATGGAAAATATGCTGGGGCTGTGTGTAAGGTGGTCGACAAATATTTAGTCAGGACAAGTGAAGACTCGGAGAGAAGGAAGAGAAGGAAGAGACATCTACTCCCATTTATTTGTTAAAGCAGCCGGTTCAAAGGCTGCGCAGCTGACACCTCCAGGCTACACAACTGTACAAGCACACAGCTACTGTTCTATACTGCCCCCCCCCACACACACACACACATATAGACAGAGCCAAAGGTGTTGACAGACAGAGAGAGATGCAAAGTTATATGCCTGCATGCATGTGCACACTTGCAGCTACACACACACACACACACACACACGCATACACATACACACACATACTCTTAGTGGCCCAACCAGTTTGTGAATGAAGTGCAGGTTCATAGGTAAACAGAGGGGGGGATTGTTAAGGTGGTATGCACCCATAGCTTGGAGCCCTCTCTCTCTGACAGACTGACTTCAAACTGGGGTCAGCAGAGGGGCGGAGGAGGGGTCCCAGCCAGCAGAGTGCCTGCAGGACACACTCCTAACTGAAGGTGCTGAATGTTCCACTCACTCTGTCATTCACAGGCTGAGTAGTCTTTCCACGCTTATTCATGAGACTTTTTATTTATGGTGGTGCTGGCTCAATGCATTCAAAATTATATTATAGAGTTGATTTTAAAGGGACACTGCAACATTTTGGGCAATAAATGTATCTGCCATCCTACCTAGAGTTATGACAAGATCAGTACAAATGATAGACTTGGATGTTTAGTGAATAAACTCCCTGACTTCCTGATGAAAGAAAGACAGAAGTAGCCTATGTTGTCATGTTCCTGCAAAAACACTTAAGGCTAGGTCACACCAGCACTAGTAAGAAAATTAGCTCATGTCAAAGGAATTGCAGCATTCAGTAGATTTATTTGCAGAGGCGGTGCCGTTGCCCATAGTAAAACTTTTTCTCATGCAAATTAGCACTGTTAATTGCGAATCATCTTGACAGTGCTGACCTTTGAAGAGGCAGCAAGAATTGGAGAGGAAGCTTGTAGCCAACATGTCACTGAGCATGCACTGCCAAAATACAAAGTATACTATAGTATATTTGGCAAGGAAGCTCAAATTAAATTGAGGATGTCATGCTAGAACTTACTTCGACCCACATCCATCCATAGACCTAGCGTTGTTTTAGGGCCATATTGCATTGTCTGGGAAGTAGCCTAGTACTGCCTTAAAGACAGTGTAAAGTGAATTCAGACATTTTCTTCTAAACACATTAAATAGGTCATAAATGTATTTCTAAAAAAGGTGTAAAAAGCATTTCAACCATTTAGATTTGAATTGTGGAGCTAGGCTTCACAAACTGTGTTTCAACATTTCTGTGTTCAGGATTTAGTGGGCGGGTCTGAAAATCACCACCCACCCCTGCTGCTGTAGAGGTATAAATACATTCAGCACACACTACTACTACTACAGTCTGCCAGTTAGCTGACTGGCCGCCGAGTGAGCCGCTGAGTTAGCCGCCGAGCTAGCCACAGAAAGCTCTCAGACGTAGCGTCCATGTTTCTGGTGGTGAGGTGGTGACTTTGATTGACAGGTGACACTTGGTAGGGGGCGGGGTTTTAGTGAACTCGGCGGGCACGCCCACAGCATTTGGTAGCAGAGAAAGAGGCTGATTTTTACACAACTTTGAAGCCTAATTTCATATATTTGGCGATTTTTTTAATCATTCAAATTTGGCAGGGTGGTTAACAACACACTTCTCTGTGGTATGTCAAACTCAGAAAACATATTTATTCTTACTTTACATGGACTTTAAAGTCACCGTGAAACATAGGTTACATTGTGTCATTAAAGCTGCACTTATGAATATTCCCATATTAATAATGATTCCTATATTAAAGATTGTTTGTCATGTGAAACGTGTCACTTAGTAGTGAATTATCACTCTGAAGTTTCCCTGAGTTCCCCAGTTTCCTCAAGAAAGTCTTTTAGCATTTTTAACTAATTATTTTGGTTTTCTGCCCAACATTGTGCTGTTCAAGTTCAGTTTTTGCAGGTTACAGGTGTAACTACAGAAATAGTTAGCACATGTTTATCTTAGCTTGGCACAAAGACCAGAAGAAAATGAGGGAAACTGCTGGCTTAGCTGAGTCAACCAACAAAGTGAACATGTCTATAAAACTGAACTAGCTTGTTATCACCATCAATAGAACATTGTGAGGAGTAAATTGTCTCTGAATTACAGGTGTGGCCTATCTAAAGAAATAATTAACACCTTGAATATTAAAGCCATTGTTCTGAAGTAACTCTCTTGCAACATATTAAATATTCAGTAAAATACTAAATATTCAATGCAGACATCAAAGTTTCATTTTATGCAATAGAAGCTATATAATTTAACGCTTTCCTCAGCAGAACTTGTAGCATCTCAGAAAAGAATTAATGTCTAAATCCAGGCCAGAGCACAGTTTAAAATCTTTGGATCATTTTTGAAGATAGGAAATCTTTAGGACTGATTTTGAGGAAATTGTGCTGTGATGTGTATTCCAGGGAATATAAAGAGAAAAGGCACAGCTGCTTTTATCTGAACTCAGACAGTGTGAATTCCCCCGACACGAGGTGCTTCAGTCCAAATACATTATGCACACACAATCTTTTCATGGATTGAAACTGTGTGTGTGTGTGTATGTGTGTGTTCTGGTGTATGTCTATTTAACAGCAATGATTGAGACTAAATTGTAACACATATACAGTGTCTGCACAGCCCCATATTTAACTGTGCTTTTGTCTGAGTGCGTGCATGTATGTGAAGTGTGTGTGTGTGTGTGTGTGTGTGTGTGTGTGTGTGTGTGTGTGCACGAGCAGCCAGGAATGTCAACAGCATCCAGATGTGGGGAGGTGAGAGAGGGAGGCACGCCGCTTAATGGTGACTCAGTGGAATTTGACACAGACCCACCATTTCCATTCACAGTTTTGTCATCTCCACACTGTGTTCAATGTGTCAGCTGCTGCAGAGTGAGTCAGAACACTACTACAGCCCGCTGCAACACTCAAAGCACTGCAAAACAAACAAGAAACAGTGCAGGACAGGCCCTGGGTCAGCACAGAGCTAGCACACAATAGTGTTGACATGAACAAATAAACAGAAATCATGACTGATTTCCATTTGTTTTTTTTCCCATTTCGTGTTAATGAGAAAAAGCTGACAGCTCTGCAGGCTTACTTACTGAGAGACAGAGACTGCACTTTGGTATTTGAGCTAAACGCTAATGTTGGATTGCTAACATGCTCAATGTGGTGCTAAGCCGGTATGTGGCAGCCAGTAATGTAATAACAGCCGATAATGTAATATTTTTAAAATAATGTAATAAGCTGATAATGTAATAACTTGCCAATGATGTAATACAATTCCTGAACAAATAATAATGTAAGTCATTATGTTATTGGCTGGTTATTACCGTAAATTCCGGACTATAAGCCACTACTTTTTTCCCACACTTTGAACACTGCGGCTTATACTACGGTGCGGCTAATGCATGTTTTTTTTTTTTTTTTCCGTGGCGCCCAAAACATTTTGCCTAGTAACAGTAGACCAATAAAATTGATGAGTAGTTCACAGAGGTCCAATGAAATTGTGTGATAAATCAGGCGCACTTTATTATTGTAAATCAGTCATTTGTACTGACTCTCATCAACATGGAAAATACTCGAAGAAAAGCATATGATGCGGCTGTTACGTACTTTATTATTTTTTCACTTTGCTTCATGTTTGATACACGTTGTTGTCCGACTCGATCATAGGAGAGAACGGGAGAGTTCGCTCAGTACATTTTAATTCAAAGTTTTCCAATACAAGATGTACAATGACAGGTGTGAACGAGGTAGACTACTCCAGTAAAAGTAAGACTTAGTTTTGATGACTTAGAAGTCGCCAAATGACTTACTTTAACGAATTTCGTGAGTTTATATAATGCAGATGTGTAAAATATTATTTTTATGAGGGTCACAGTCACAGACAATAAATTTACCATTTGATAAGCAGCAGATGTAATGAAGTCCACGCAGCACGCTGAATGCAGACTAATATTAAGCCTATAGCCTATTCATTATAATGTCCAGGACATAAATTGAGTTCTTTTGCCTTAATAATGACAAAATGATACAAAATGATCGCGTGATGGCTGTCAGGCATCGCCGATCGGACCAACCCTAGCTAATATCTCATATTACAACGTGGGACACCTGCGGCTTAAAATCCGGTGCGGCTTGTACAAGTACAAAATTGATTTTCTTTCTAAAATAAGAGCATGCGGCTTTTAATCAGGTGCGCTCTGTACATTATTGGCTTGGTTAAACACTTTACACTTCCATAGAACTTAGTCTTAATATTGTCTCTTTCAAATATTTAATTAATTCTGACATTATTGGTCATTATTACGTTATTGGCTGCCACAAGGTATAATGTTAACCATGTTCACCATCTTAGTTTAGCATGCTAATAGCTGCAAATTAGCACAAAACACAAATTACGATTGGGGATGATACCACTTTATTTTTCAGGTATTTTGTCATAAACCAAAATATTGGATTGGAAATGTTAGAAATGAATATTTAAATTTCATGGGTTAGGGTCTGTTTAACATTTGTTGGGACATTTAATTCAAAATCATATGTCAACCTCATGGTGGTATTAAAGCAAAAGTCAGTAGATGACCAAAGTTCATAGGATTTCAATGTCTGGTAGCTGTTTTCTTTGTGGCAAACAGCTACACCTGCTGAACAGGTGTGCATATGGCAAACAGATATAATTCAACTTCTGTTTTTTCAACGCATTTGTGAATCATCACGTAGGGATATTATCTGATATAAATATATTATAAATCAAGTCCAGCATTTAGTTGGAACCAGGTCTTTCTTTTTATAATGATCATATTTATAATATATTGTTTAAAATCCAATCCAAACTAAACAGAGATTTTATTTTGGTGATTATGTTGTCAATATTGCTCAATACCATATGAAGCATATGAACATACACAAGACAGTCACACACTACAGTCAGCACTGGTTTCATGAAATGAAATAGTAACTGCTACAAATCTCAAAAAAGATTCAGTACTGGTACACAGAGGTCAAACTTTCATTTTTGTATCTATTTGAATGGAATGGAGTAAGATATACTGGTTATAAAAGTGATAGAAATCTGGTTTGGTTATAAACTTTTAGGCAACAAAGAGCACAGCTTAAACTGACCAAAGAAGTTCTTGCCCACACACAGTAGCCAAACATGGCAGCCATTCATGGCTAAGTCACTCATATCTCCTGTTCATACTATGACTTGCAGCTAAAAAGATATCTTGCTGTCCTGAAATCTAAATGTCTGAGAATGTATTACATTATAAAGCAAGATATTGGAATCCTTAAACATCAAGGACTCAACAGCTTCTGAAAATAAACACTGTTTTTTGGGGTCTGAACTGAGTTAAAGTAGATTCAACTGTACATGTGAATATGTGAGGTCCAGATATCAATGGTGTGGTGCAACAGAGGAAACCTGGATGAGCACTAACCCCAATCTGAACCCTAACCCTCTCCTCTGAAGCTCAGAGAAGTTAAAGGGTGTCATCAAACTGGCTCACACTGTTCACAAATACACTGAACACAATCATACACTGACCACGCTGCCGTCTTGCTCCTGGTGACTCACAGCTGTTTAATGTCCTGTTCAAGCCAAATTCAATGTAACTTTCTGTCTGAGGTTTTGTGGTACTAACCCTCCATCTGTGCCTCAAAGGGAAAATCCTCCTTCTGAGAAATTCATGCTAACTTCATGATATTGGAGCACTCTGTCATGAGTTGCGATCATGGAGATATCCCCTTTGTGCCCTCAGATGGTGAATGGAGCTGCAGTGACAGTACCCAGGTTGACTTTATGGGAATATGGGTTGTATGGGTGTTACATACAGTATCTATTATATAAGGCTCCTGTAAAGGTCAGTCAGCATGATCAGTTGCACTGGAAGGTAAGGGTTGTATAGGTGCTAAAGTATTAGTATAGCCGGGATAATGTATATTAAAGAATTATTCAAACTAATTTACTTACGTTTTAGATTGTTGTACATAACAGACAGTAAACTTGAACACCAATATACTGTTTATCAAAGCAACCACAGCAACGACAGGCAACAACACTGACCTCAGCATGGAAGAAGAGGAGTGGAACAATGTGTGTGTGTGTGTGTGTGTGTGTGTGTGTGTGTGTGTGTGTGTGTGTGTGTGTGTGTGTGTGTGTGTGTGTGAGGGAGAAATGGAACCCACATAGTTGAGGAAAATGCAGCACACAGATAATACACCCAGGTGATGAGTAGGTGTATAGCATTTACTGAATGTGAATTCAACCTGTGTTGCACACTGATAGGAATGTAAGACTGCTGCCACACGTTCATCTCTGGTTGTCACTGTTAAAAGAGACAACTAAATTATGTTTTCATTTCTCTTCTTCTGACCATATAGGCTCTCTCGCTCTCTCTGGCAATGAGGGTTTGTGCCCAATATAAAGACTCCTGCTTTGAACTGCTCTATTATAGATTAACACACATTTTCATAATAGTCTCAAAATAAACTTAAATAAAACCTCTATCACATCACAAACACTGATGTACTAAATTCCAAAGTAATGTATAATAACAATAAATGTTAAATTGTACTGGATGCTATATACTGAAACCTCATCGATGATGATTTGAGTCTATGGTACTGTATTTATCATATGAAAATGAATTTTTGTGCTGAAATGATTAGTTGCAATATGTCCTCCAAATTAAATAAGAAAATGCATAATCTGTAATTACCTTTCAAAATGAGCCATATAAATGCCCTCCATAGCCATCACATATCATCATCATTCATATTAGTGTTTCTAATCTGACAAAAGGTTTAGTTGACTTTATGCTTTTAGCAACCTTGTAGTTTGGGTTGAAATAACTACTTATTTAAGGTTAGGAGGCCATTGGCAACAAGATTAAAAGAAGAATTACTTGTTTAAAGGATTGTGGTCATTGTTAATAGAAACCAACATGACTGTCTGTAGAAGTCACATGCTTTGTTGACCCATCTATCCACCATGACCACAATAATGCTCCACCTCCTGATCGTCTAATTCACACCCCACTAATAGATAACAATATACATTTGAAAAAAAAAACACAAAATGATTACCCAGGCAGTACAGTCTCATTAGCTAATGAATCGATTTGTGGATTGATGGAAAATTAATGGACAGCAATTCAGATTATCAATTAATCATATAAACCATTTATCAGGCAAGATGCTAAACGGTCTCTTGTTTCTGCTTCTCAAATGTGAAGATTTGCTGCTTGTCTCTGTTTTGTATGATTGTAAATGCAAATTCAGGATGGTTGGGCCATTTAAAATATTATTATCAAAATCTTTTTTGTAGCATACTCTGTTGATTTACAACAAATTCTACAGCTAGCCAGCTACAGGCAGCTAGCTGTAGGAAGATGAAGTCCCCCATTGTAAAAGCTTGTTTCTTCTTCTGGGTGAATTCATTCAGAACAACAGCAGAACTATTTGAATCTCTTAACAAATGTAGATGAGGGTTTATAGGTATGAAAACTAGGATAGGAAGAATGTTGAAAGTCAAGAACTTTATTAAAGTAAATATACCATTGGTAAATATATTCATTTTTAAAGCCTGATGGATTTTAATCTAAACTACAACCTTTTTGGGGAACACAGACACATTAGAAATAAGCATTGGAACAGTCTTCTGGTAGGCCAATACTTGTGGCTGTTACTAGGCAACAGCCTCTCTTGTTAAATTCTGGTAGTTAAATACATTTATCCAAGAGTTGACTAAGATAATACCAACCAAAAATGCTCTATTTAGAGTGTATTGCGTCAAGAAATGAATAGTTTCTGGAAGGTTTTAGGGGCAATCACACATTAATACAGCAAATTCCAAGAACGTCTGTCTACAAACACTCAGTTGTGTCAAATGTCTGCAGATGTTTGGTGTAGAGATTATGAAATAAATCAGTGTTCCCACTGCGGATGAAAGAATAGGAGGACATCCAAATATTCCCCATGGTTGGTCGTCATGTTTGCTTGATTGATGCCTCAGCCTATACTTGGTGCCTCAGCCTTTTATGGGACAGGTAATATGAAATAGTTTCTATAGCAGTTCCATTTGTACATTTAATAGTGCTGTTTTATGTGGAAGCTGGATTATCAAAGCAAATTTTGCCTTCTTATGCCTCATGGTTTCTGAGCTGGCTGTCGGTAAATGTTTCCTCAAACAGCCCTCATAGGTTCTGGGCACAAACTGTTCCCCATGCTAATGTCCCATGTGAGAACAACTCAGATTGGAAACAGATTTTTGGCACTGTGGACTAACCAATGGAAGGCCAAAGGAAGAAGGAAGAGGATGGTGGTTGAGGAAAGCTCATGAAGACATGGAAAGGACTTATCCTCTGGGAGACATGAACATGCACAGTAAATGCCCTCGCAGTCTCCCCATCAGATTTTGATATTTCTTGTGTTCAAGTAGAATTTTTTGCCGGGTGGAGTTTAAGAAAATGAAATAGGGATCATCTAAAACATTAGGGATCATCCTCTGGTGATTAAGAATATTGTTTCATGGAGATTTAGTCAGTGATCAAGATACCTTGTCTTGGCATTGAGTGATTTTCCCATGGTAACAACCTGATCACATAAGACTAGATTTGCCAGAAAAGAAATCTGCACAGATATTTTGTGTAATGTTCAACTTTTATAAACTTTGATACAAGAATTCTTGCCATTGGCTAATGGCTAAACTTTGAGGGAATGTACACCTGGAAATTCTATCATAATTTAGCTATCAATGCATCCACTTTTATAAAGCCCTGTTCTGCTGCTTAACTGCTAAACAAAAGTGATTTGGCATGGGTTGCAGTCCTTTGTGACACATTAGTGGATGGAACAAATATGTTCCCTTGAATTAAATGTGCTAGCAATGTGAATGTAAAAACTAGCTGTATTCTAACCCTATCAAATAGGAATGTTATGGTTTATTACAGCTCCAGCTATCATTTCTATCAGTCATGATGTGTATGAAGCAAAGACCTTGGAACACAAGAATATCTCGGCTAGACACTGAAAGATCATTACAGTTTAGAAACAATCTGAAATTTAAACAAGTTTAGTTGCCTCTTTATTTGGAGTTATAACTAAAGTGACTACATTCATAATGTTGTTAATAGTCCCACATTGGACAAGAAACTGCACTTTTTAATGTTCACTACTGTGCAATATCAGTATTGCAAGTATACTACTAATTTCTGTTCAACTGGGCAGTATATACAGATATATGTTTCATTTTAAATCTGTGCAATAACAATATCAACTCAGTTATATTATCACTCAACACCAATATTACTCTTGTACATAATATGATTATTTTATTATATTTTTATTACTAGTTTTTTTATAATTAGTTTTTTTTTATTGCTTTTAGACTTATTGTTTATTGTTCTTTATTCTTTTTTATGGATGCTCTTCTATTTTTTACTGGCTACTTTGCTGCTGCTTTACTGTAAATTTCCCCATCATGGGACAATTAAAGGAATATGTTATCTTATCTTAAAAGTGCAATAGGACTGTGTTGGGTCTGTAGTGTCTGTGATAGATGTTCATGGCAGTTTGGGTGATCATTTCATTTCATTTCTATCATTGCCAATATGAGTGAAAAACATGTAGGAAACAAAACAAAACAAAAAAAACACAAAGTTGTCCTTACACATGACATGAATGCAGCATGAGCCCCTGAATCTGACATCAGGACACAATTGAATTCAAAGAGATCTCGCCGACCGTGCTAAAAATCAATCTATAAAGCAACCAGCACCAGCATCAAAGTTGAAAGTGAACGATTTAGAGTATGTTTGTGTGCCCAAAGCCACATAAAAGTTGTTTTACATATCAATCAGTACGGAGCAAAATTATATACAGACGTATTCAGACAATGAAAAAATGTAAAAGTTTCTGTTGTTGAAGCAGCATTGCTGAGGAATGGTGCAATTGCTTCAGCTGGAAGGCTGCAGTGCCAACTATTTACTGGTGAAAGATAGAGCAATAATCTCAGCGACCCAAGAGGTTGTGGGATGCCACTGAAGACATCGTTTTTACAGCTTCAGTCATCAGATTTATTCTCTACAGTCTGGGGAGGATTTACTTGCAGACCCACATCTGGAGCTGGTTGTACCTTTACCACCTACACACCCCCTCCTCCCCCTCCTCCCCTTGCTCCCATGCTGTTAAACTGCAGCAAACAGGCCATCACTTCCAACCAGCCTGGATTTTGGGAGCAGGGGGAGGGTGGAGTGATGGAGGACTGGAGCTGGAGGAGAGTCAAAGGTAAAGAAGACGAAATCTGTTTTGTGCACAAACATCATAATGCTTCACGGGTCAATAGGACTAATACAGAAGGACGTGTGTCTGACAGTAAACACTACCAATGCTGCTACTCATAATACTGCATTTTGTAAATCTTCAGTGAATGCCTCTACATTGTATTCATGTAGTTATTTTAAACAGGGTTAATCTACTGGTAGAAGGATTTAATGGGGATATTAATCTGCTGCACAGGCCCACACATGCGCCCATAATTCTGCTGTTTGGAGCCTTTTTTATCACCTGCCATTGAGCATCCGCTGTGGTACCTCAATAGTGTTTAGGATGATGAAATCCCCCAGCTCCCACTGCATTTCAGTGAAAGCAATAGTTGGATCAGGATGCTGTTTATGGCAAATAATACTTGAGATAACACACAATAATACAATACGATAATCAAATAATACCTCTGTAAGAAATCCCTCACATACTCCCACCACACATGTAATACCTACCTATCAAGTTCTTATATTAGCCTAGACTTTAAAAAATAATCCACTTGTTTTTTTCCCCCTATTGCTAAACTATATGTTGTGTTATTTAAGGCATGCTGTGACAGAATTTTAGTTTAAAAACATTACAAAATGAGCTCTTATTATCAATAGAATGTGAAAAAATAACAGTTTTGACATTGTGTCAAAGACCTATATGTATTATGTTGCAGTGATATCTTTTTAAATTAACATGCTAACCTGCGAACCAGCTAGCTCCAGCCCCATTCAGTCACTTTTTAAAGTGTAAATATTTTTTCAGGCAAGAAAGTAGACTCCCAATATGTGGGCAGTTTATCCAAACGGTGCCTCAGTCGCACTGTCGTTGTCAGAGCATCTGGCTGCTGCTCCAGATGCTGCAGCAGGGGACACATCAGCTGGCCATCACAGCTGACCTGACAACTTTGTTAGGTTTAGGGAAAGATTGTGGACTCATATAAGCACTTTGTTAAGGAGACCTTTGTCATCATAGCTAGGATAATAGGATTAGGGTTAGGGTTACACAATTTTGGTGCAGTCATCGGGAGCAATTTGGGGTTAAGTGTCTTGCCCAAGGACACTTCAACATGTAGACTGGAGGAGCTGAGAATCGAACCACCAATCAACTGCTCTACTTCCTGAGCCACAGCTGCCATCATAGTGTGATGAGTTACTTCGATGGCTGCTGCTTCTAGAGGTAAAAATCCTATTACCGTGTATAAGATGCACCTTTAATGCAATATTTTTTCATTTAAAAGTGGGGTGCGTGTAGTGACATCTCTGATGAAGAGTTTATGGGACTCAAGAAAGCAAACATGTACAGGCTGTATCAAATATGTAAAGTTACTTATGTTCTTTTCTGAGTTAATATACTGGTCCAGTTCAGTTAAGCAAATCATTACCAGTCCATTAACTGTTAACCCCACACACTGTTTTAGATATAATATGTGTGTTTTGATTGTGTTTCAAATAAATATAAATTGAAAACATTTGGGAGTATCAACATAAGTGTTTATAAATGAATAGTTACTGGTGCATTCAAATGAACCAGTCTTTATTAGAAAAGTGTTTTCCCAAAATAGACTGTGTCTTATATACAGGTTTTTACAGTATTTTTCCCCATAGGTTACTCACAGTTCTATGGCTTGGATCAACATGAAACTCTACTGGTTAAATCATCAGTACAAAAGGTACAAGACTGTGAACCTAAAAATGTCTAACTTCTGAGCCACTGCGTTTCAATTTCAGTCACATGCACCACTTAAGATAAAGATTATGGAGTTGAGAAAACTGATTTTACAATCTGCAGCGTGAACCAGTTCAGCTTTCATTTAAAAGACTTATAAATATTCCTGGTTGCTAAAGGAACTCTGTAGCACCTCCCAGAGCAGGTTACATAGCAATGAGGTAATGTATCAGTATGCAGCCAAATAAGATTAATAATATGACTTTGTTTAGTACCGTTAAAACAGGTTATATGTAACATTGCATTCAAATAAAATGGAGCAATGCAGCACCTTCCCACAGGGTTGTGCGGATGTGTGGTCATGTTTATTTGTGCTTTAAAACAACTAAACAACAGAAATAGCCAATCAATCTTCGTTGATAGACTCATTTGCTTATTTAGGTCATACAGAGACTGTTTCATAAGCAGTTAAAAGTTCCTTCACTTCACAGTATAGCTCCAAGATGGCTGAGCTGTATTACAGCTGGCTGAGTCTGCAAAGGTGTTGTATTGTCTGTGAGAGTACATCAGTGTTTCTTAGGTCAAGCTTACAGATGAGCTTCCAGCTGAGCATTTCGAACCCCAATACACACACACACACACACACACACACACACACACACACACACACTCAGACACACATACAGAGCCCTGACAGCTTCATGACCAGCTTCATGCTCTGCCCAACACTAATCACTGTCAGGTGGCAGAATGCTTCCAAATTGTTTGTGGTTCATGCCCATGCTCTCCTCATGAGAAATTCACTTTGCTTGGATACAGAACAATTTCAGCTTGTCTTACCACAGTGATTTGGCATAGAGGAACAGGGCGGTTACACAAGGACCTGCATAAATCAGTGACCAACACATGGGTAGTTGAGTCCACTTATGATATCCCAACATGGCCTGAAAAGAAAGGATTTAATCCCTGTAAGGCACAAACAACTGGAAATGGGCCCTGTACTTTAATAGTGGCATCCTTCTCCACTCAGAACAAATCTATAAAACTGTAGATTCCCAGTCTTCTCCAGAGGGGCGGCAAACTGCTTCCACATGTGCTTTTTCCATATCCCGCTGCTATTCTGGAATTTCGTTTATGTACATTGTCAAACTTCTCACACTGTGAGAATAAAAGCAGAAAAGCAATTAGGGGCCAGGAGGGAAAGCAGAGACGAGGGGGAGGACAGTACAGGGCTGAAGGAGCTGGATGTGTGGTGCCAGGGCCTGGTGGGGTTTGGGGATGTGTGTGTGTGTGTGTGTGTGTGTGTGTGTGATTGTGCATATGTGTGTGGTCAAGGTATTTGTCACGTTGTGTGTGTGTGTGTGTGAAGGGGGATCCCAGGGACGGATTTGGCTTCCCATTCACACGGGAAGCAGGGTGATAGCCAGGCTGCATCCTGCTTCTAGAGGATCCACTAGACCAAAAGCTTCAGGCTTGGATCCATCTGACACCCCTATTCCCCAAGCTCCTTCCAACCACCATGCCCCTGACATCACACAGGGGTCCTGAGAACATACAAACACAGGAAAGAGGCGTCTTGCTCCAGTGTCCACCCCCAATTTCCTACTTCTTTACAGTGAGGTATCAACTGGCTTGAAAAACCTACATTTGTTGCTTTTTTAACACATTTGTAATTCCCATGGAACAGAATTGAAGAAACATTTTTACAATGGGAAAACACATCAGAGAGGAGATTATTTTCTGCAACAGCTCTAAAATGATATATGGGGAGGTGAGGGGCCAAGCCAAAAAAAAAGAAGAAAAATCTCTAAGCTTCATGACAAGTTTTTTTATACAAGCCTGACAAAGAAAAGCTTTGCATGGAAGTCCTTGAAGGCACCATGTGGAGTCAACAAACAGTTATATCTTCATTCAAAAACCCATTGTGTGTGTTCATGAGACCTAACAAATGCATTGAAAACATTTGCAAAGTCATTTGTTAATATTTTAAATACTGCATTGTCTTTCAGTCAGTCCCAACTTTCGTTCAGTGGAATAGCATGACACCTACAGCAGGAACGACACTTATTACAGATACATTTCTCCATGAAGCTTCTTCTAGTTGAAAACATCATAGAGCATGTTTAAGTTGACCTCCAACCCCTTAAAGCTCCAATGATAAATACTGTAGATTAAACATTGTCAAGTCAAGTCCACATTATTTATGTAGCGCTCAATCCTAACAGAAGTTATCTCAAGGCTCTTTTCACATACAGCAGGTCTAGACTGTACTCTTTATTTTACAACATTCCCCCATGAGCAACACTTGGCAACAGCAGCAAGAAAAAAACTCCCTTTTAACAGGAAGAAACCTCGAGCAGAACTGGGTTTTAGGTGAGTGGACATCTGCCTTGACTGGTTTGGTTGAGAGAGAAAGAAGGAAGGAGACACAGGAGAGAGAAGCACAATAACAATAGTGATAATTATAGTTAATAATAATATATGACTAATAATAAAAGTAGCAGGCGTGGGTATCAAGCGGGGCTGGCTACGTCAGCATGGGGGCCATGACTATGGTTCATGGAAGCCCTGCAATCCATAACCAGGCGGTCTGTGAACATGATCCATTGAAACCTGTGAGAGGAGAAAACACAAAAACTCTGGGGAAAAGCCAAGTTAGTAACATGCATTAATGGTACATGATTGTGTACAGATGGAGAGGAGGAGTAAGAGAGAGGAGCTCAGTGCATCATGGGAAGTACATTGCCAGTCTAGGTCTACAGCAGCATAAACTAGGAGCTGGTCCAAGGCAAGCTATTGCCCTAACATGCTGGGAGCGCAGTGTTCTGGTAGGTTCATAAGATACTATAAGCTCTTATGATGGAGTCTGACCATTGAGAGCTTTGAAGGTGAGGAGAAGGATTTTAAATTCTATTCTGAATTTTACAGGAAGCCAATGTAGTGAAGCTAAAATGGGAGTAATATGATCTCTCACTCCAGCATTCTGGACCAGCTGGAGAGTCTTTAGAGACTTGTTAGGACAGCCTGATAACAATGAATTACAGTAGTCCAGCCTAGAAGTAACAAATGCATGGACTAGTTTTTCAGCATCATTTTGAGACAGGATATGTCTAATTTTTTGCAATATTACGCAGATAAAAAAGGCAGTCCTTGAAATTTGTTTTATGTGGGAATTAAAGGACAAATCCTGATTAAATATAACTCCTAGGTTCCTTACAGTGGTGCTGGAGGCCAGAGTAATGCACTCTATAGTAGTAACTTCTGTTTTGTCTGAGTTTAGCAGCGATTGGCCTTTATGTCCTTAATGCATGTTTGTAGTTTAGTTAATTGGTTAGATTCATCTGGCTTGGTTGATGAATGTAATTGGGTATCATCTGCATAACAATTACAATTCATGGAGTGTTTCCTCATAATAATGCCTAAAGGAAGCATATATAAGGTGAATAGTATTGGTCCAAAAACTGAACCCTGACGAACACCATGTCTAACTTTTGTTTGTATGGAGGATTTATCATTAATAAGTCCTTTGTCCCTTGTTTGTAACATTCAGCACTGCTGTTTCTGTGCTATGATGAGCTCTAAATCCAGACTGAAAATCATCAAGTCACACAACTGACTGGTGACTACTTCCTCAAGACATAAAGGAAAGATAGATCTGTAGTTGGCTAAAATTACTAAATCAAGAGAAGGCTTTTTAATAAAAGGTTTAATTACAGCTACCTGTACTGTGGTACATAGTCTGTTACTAAGGAAAGATTGATCATATCTAGACTTCTTTTAAGCAGCCTAGTTTGGATGGGGTCTAAGAGACAGGTTGATGCTTTAAATGAAGTGCCTGTTGAGGGCAGGAGGTGATTCATTTTGTCTCTAATAGTTAGAATTTCATCATGAGCCTTGCCAAAGAAAAGAAACCTAGGGCTGTTTTTATTCTCCTTTATGAATGACGAGTAATAGGAGGCTCCTTCATATATGTTTAAGACTATCTTGCCACACTAATCCAAATTCGTACAGTTTGGTGGAATGCAATATCTTTTCAAATGTTTGCTACATTAGGTTAGCTGCTATGCTAACTGCAGGGCGAAAGTAATTTACAACTGTGGGATTAGAGAGAAAGTCACTAATAGAAGTCAAGTCAAGTCAAGTCAAGTTTATTTATAAAGCACATTTAAAAACAACCTCAGTTGAACCAAAGTGCTGTACAGATATTAAAATACAATATAATCACACACAATATAATGTGTAAGAAGGAGCGAGCTGTCCTCCTTTCTTTATTCATGATTTTCATTGACTCCTTTTTATTGTTACATCTCATTTGAAAGCCATATACATGTGCTTTCTGCTTCTTGTGTTTTTGTTTATTTCTGTGTCCACTGTTTCTGGAATGCTGCACAGAGCCATGCAATATGAAAGCACTGAGGTGATTTTCTAGATTTGGTTGAGCATTAATTGTTGTGTTAAACAATAGGTGCCGGGTGGAAAATGACTCTGTGCTATGCTTTAAAGTGTTTCTCTCTATCCAATGAGGACTAATGTTTGAAAGCAAACACGTCTGTCCCCACTTATCTAGTCAACTAGCGACCTCAGGGCGAATGACCCCTAATGTCACATTTGGGGACTGTCAGTATGAAATAGTTGATGGGGGTCGGCCTTAAGGAGGGGGGAGGGGAAGGGGTAAGCTCTAATTAACTGCCTGTATCACTGTCACTGCCTGAGGCCACAGAGACAAACAGGATCGTCATGCATATGCATACACTGTATACGTGTGTGTGTGTGTGTGTGTATATACACACATATTCGCAGAGTTGCCTCACACATGTAATATGTTTACATGAAGGGGAACTGAAAACCTCCACACAGTGTTGCCAGATAGATTCTCGTCTGTGAGCGCAGACTAAATATCAACATGGACAGACGCTACCAGGGATGAAGGGCCCAGTAAACACATGAGCCCACTTTATGCATATTTTTAGGTTTATATGAAAATTCATACTGTATGGTACATAGCATTGGAGGAGGATCAAATGTGGTGTGATGTAGATCAGGCCTTTAAAGGGTAATGTTGGCATATTTTTAATTTTTTTCTGACTGTAAACAAATCCCATGAGCCCTGATGAATCCTATTCCTTTGAACAACATGCAACATTTTAGAGCACTGCCATGCTGTGTAGTTTAAAAAAGCTGCAGGAAGTTAGCCTAGCTCACTTTCCACTAAGTGTTACATTCATGTTATCTCAACACATGCTGGGTCATCAGCAGCTCTCACACACTCAGTGCTGTGCTCATCCTAAGGAGGGGTGTGTGTCCCCTCTTGAGTGCAGTTGCGGTGATAGCAAAGGACCAGACTGCTAGAACTCCTCCTGTAACCTCTGCACCCACATTACTTCATGGTGCCATCAAGTGTAATGGTTATAAGAACAATGTAATTGTTGTAATTGAATGCATTGAATGGAAAAAAAGTTAAAAGAGACTTAAAAATGTGCTTAAGATGATAAGTTTAAACTGCTAAGTTAATTGCAAAGATGGTTAAAAGGGTAATAATTCATTGCTGTATAAAAAGATTTTGAGTTAAAAATGCAATATGATCAAGATGATCTGTTATCCATATCCTCTGACCTTTCAGACCTTTAATCGAGGTTAAAAAGATAAATAGGATTAAAAGATTGGTCTGTGTTTAAAATGTTTTATTTACATTCTATAACAGTTTTGGAAAATGCACTTTTAACTTACAGTTTGCAATGTTCCTTTATTTCTATGAGTTTTAAGTACTAGTGTGGTTAAAATACTGATCTGTTTTCGATTGCTAATGCCTTGTTGGGCCTGTGTAGGGGAATGTGTAGCTTATGCTCGTCCATTATAACAATGGACTTGGATAAAATTCCATTATGTCCATTTTCTCTTTTTACTAATTATAAATTTGATGAATCATCAAAACAAAGTTGAAGCAGCTATAATCAATGTTTTTATATTAACATTGGATCATGTGACTACTTGTGTGAAACATACAAGTATGGTTTTGGTTTAATCTCCTCTCTCTGCTTTAAAACAGCAGCAGGAACTTGTTTTAATGATGAACCCAGACACAACAACCAAGCTGACAGACACAGTGAGATACCTGGTGAACATAGCAGAGCATTTAGCAGCGAAAGAGCCAGATGTCATGAGTCTGAATGAATGATAATGATGCTCTGTGAAAAGAAACAACTGTTTGCATCAAAGTCACCAGATAATATCACGGAGGATTCTTACCATCCCCTAAAAATCATCACTTTCAGCTCCTGCCTTCAGGGAGATGGAGTGCAAAGAAAAATATCAATGAAAAGTGATTCATCCCATATGCCATAAACCAGCTATATATATATATATATATATATATTTTTTTTTTTTTTATTTATTTATTTATTTTTTGTTCTTGTTGTTCTTGTTGTTTTTTTGTTTTGTTTTTCTGCATCTAATATATTGTAAAATGTTTTTGTGTATGATTTGATATCTGATGTTTGTTGGCATGGAAGCTAAAGACTACAGTTGTTTGACAAAGGTGGACATTTACTTTAATTAGTTTGATTTGATCACTTTAAAAATGCAATTATTCTCAGCTGCAAATAGCCCCACTTTTCCCAGTTTAGAGGGCAAAATCATCTTCCTAAACTGTTTTTAAAAAATAAAACTATATAAATAAAGATAGAAAACTTGTCCTGTGTACTTATGTCAGTGCATCATTGGATCACGCTCTCTCTCCATGTGCTGCATGAAACAACAGGCAACACTGCTTCTACATATAAGAACAAGACAGCTATTCAAATGAGGATGGGAAAACTAAGATTAAAAAAAAGAAAACACTGACATGCTGTGAAGCCTAAAAAAAAAGGAAAAAAAAGACAATATAACCAGTGGAAGGAGTCAAAACTCTGGTGGCGAGGGTTGTTGAAGTGGTCCAGATGCAATGAGCGTGCACGATGAGCGTGCACTGTTGAGGAAAAGGACGGGCCGGATGCAGAGAGAAAGAAGCCACCGCCCACCTCCCATCAACCCCCCACCAACAGCCTGTCTTTCTCTGCTCTCCCAAAGAGAGCTGATGACGAGCAAAAAGGCAAAACTTTCCCCAGGCTATAATTAGCAACCCTCAATTTGACTCATCATAGTCAATGCACTGTGTGTGTGCGTGTGTGTGTATGTGCTATGTGTTTAACCCTGACAGAGCTATCAAGTCTTTGGGAGCCTTGGGAGGAAGTCGACTTCTGCAAAACAGATGTGACTTGTAGGACCCATGAAGTGTCTCGCTTTAAAACAAACAGGAACATTAGCAAAAAGCATTTGTGTGTTAGAGTTTGCGTTGGCAGCCCTGCAGAGGAGAGAAAAGGTTTTCGAAAACATAATCTTTCCTCGATGGTTGCTGTAACTCAAAAATACCAATAGGAAAAAAAATAAATGATCAAAACACAAATAAACCCTGATGCAAATCAATTCTATGCTGCAAATATAATTGAGCAGGTTTTTTTTTTTTTTTAAAGTCACATTCAAATCTTTAAAAGGACTCTATGGCTGGTTTTGCATTTTTTTCCCATTAACTTCACATCACAGAGGATTCTTAAAGACTACAGCTATATTTTATTCTCAACCAGAGCACACCATATTTTTAGAGTGATTCTTACCTTCCAGGCAGCCACTAGTTTCACTTCATTTCACTGTGGTAAAAAATGAGAAGTGGGACAGACTTATAAATTGTATGGGGAAGGCCATGCATTACTGTAAACCTGATCTGCTTCATTTATTTCTAGATAATGCAGTTGTGAATGTTCCTATGGTGTCAAAGTTATCTCAACACACTGCTGCTTAAAGCTGTAGTAATACATTTTTAACACCCCACGTGACCATCATTTCTATATATGAAAAGAGTTTCCACTCTTGGCGCCAGACCTCTAATCAGCAGCTCCCTGCACTGCCTGCCCTGCTGACATCCAACGGACGGCTCATGTGTTCTTTGTGGCTTCTTGGGCGCTCTTGTGTTTAACAGAGCTAGCACACTGTTTAACATCATTTTCCCACCATGACCAACACTAAAGTCCACTCTACACACTTTACAAAACATGTCTTTTGTCAGGAATAGGATATATGCCCCCAAGTATTTAAAGGTCTCACTCAGTTTGTTAAGGTACATTTACTGAGGTCAACCTGATAAAACAACATGGAATTAGAGTTGATGTGTAGTTTTAGTACCTGCACTCAAATGCTAGGCAAATAGCGGCCCGTGGGCCAGATTCGCCCCTACAACAAAAATATTTGGCGCCTCTGATGAAAATTCCTACTTTCATAGTTAAGATCAAAACTTTAATATAATTTTTCACAAATCTACAAACAATAAAATAAACACAAGTTTCCTGTAACTCTCAGTTATTGTCATATATTCTTGTTACATGTAATTCTGCCCTCACACCAGCAGAGGCATTCAAACTGTCATGCTATCTTAGGTCCAATAAACCTTCCACAAATTAAAGTTTAATATGTGAATCCAACAACTTTTGGCAGAGGAAGAGAAATGCTGTGTTGATTCTAGTTTCCCTTTTAGATACTGTGTTGTAAATCTGTTTTATTCTTATATAAATTAGAAGAAATAAACATGTAAACCTGTGTTTCCAGTGCATCCATTAACCCCGCCCCCTCCACACACACACACACAATGAAAACTCTTATAAATTGGCCCATCGTTGAACCTAACTGCTGACCCCTGATCTACATTCTTCTTTTCTAAGCATGAAGCAATTCAACATTATCTTGTATGGTGTTATTTACAATAATTGTGGACCTACAACGCACTGTGGGAATGCATCAACAGTTATGTAATCCAAACGAATGAAGCTAAAGGTTAAAGGTAATTATGGTCATTTCAACAGCTATGTTTTTATTGTGAGACTCCACTTGTTTACCTCTGCATGATTCACAGTTCCAAAAAACTCCTTATTTATCTTATATTGGTCTTAATGCAGTCCCTCAGTTCAGCCTCTGTCTCTTAACAGACACTCTTAATGAGCCCATTTATGCTCAACGTACGTACGAAAATGTATCCGTCCTTTTCAAACAATGTTACAGTCACTGTTCACACACTTCCATGCGTCATTTACGTTGGCATGGATGTTAACCAATACATCCACCAGGGGGCAGCCCAGAGTCAAAAGTTTATGAAAACAACAAACTCAAAAACAAACATGGCGACTGTGGAGATATTGATAATGTACCTCTTGCATAAAAGACAAAAACAATATGTTTAAAGTTTTTAACCAACTCACACAACCTTTCCTCAAAAAGTTCAGCCATTGTTATTTCTTCTTCATGTCTCACTAGAGCCCTCTCCCTGAGCTACTACCTTATCATGGTGGAGGGGTTTGTGTGTCCCAATGACCCCAGGAGCTCAGGAGCTGTCGGGGGCTTTTATGCCCCTGGTAGGGTCTCCCATGGCAAACAGGTCTGAGGGGAGGGGCCAGACAAAGGGTGGCTCAGAAGACGCTAATGACGAGCAAAAAAAAAAGGTTTTCCGTGTCCCTCGCCCGGACGTGAGTCACCGGGGGCCCCCCCTGGAGCCAGGCCTGGGGTTGGGGCTCAGGGACGAGTGCCTGGTGGCCGGGCCTTCGCCCATGGGACCCGGCCAGGCACAGCCTGAAAAGGGACATGGGACCCCGCTCCCACAGACTCACCACCAGTGGGAGGGGACAAAGGGGTAGGGTGCGCTGTGAGCTGGGCGGAAGCCGAAGGCAGGGACCTTGGCGGTCCGACCCTCAGCTGCAGAAGCTAGCTCTAGGGACGTGGAACGTCACCTCTCTGGTGGGGAAGGAGCCTGAGCTGGTGCGCGATGTTGAGAAGTTCCGGCTAGATATAGTTGGCCTCACCTCGACACACAGCAAGAGCTCTGGAACCAGTCTCCTCGAGAGGGGTTGGACTCTCTTCCACTCTGGAGTTGCCACTGGTGAGAGGCGCCGGGCAGGGGCCCCCCGGCTTGGTGCCTGTAGTTTACCCCGGTAGACAAGAGGGTAGCCACCCTCCGCCTTCGGGTGGGTGGACGGATCCTGACTGTTGTTTGTGCCTATGGTCCAAACAGCAGCTCAGAGTATCCACCCTTCTTGGACTCCTTGGAGGGGGTGCTGGAAAGCACTCCCTCGGGGGATTCCCTCGTTCTGCTGGGGGACTTCAACGCTCACGTTGGCAGCGACAGTGAGACCTGGAGGGGTGTGATTGGGAGGAACGCCCCCCCCCTGATCTGAACCCGAGCGGTGTTCTGTTATTGGACTTCTGTGCTCGCCACAGATTGTCCATAACGAACACCATGTTCAAGCATAAGGGTGTCCATATGTGCATTTGGCACCAGGACACCCTAGGCCGCAGTTCGATGATTGACTTTGTAGTCGTGTCGTCTGACTTGCGGCTGCATGTCTTGGACACTCGGGTGAAGAGAGGGGTGGAGCTGTCAACTGATCACCACCTGGTGTTGAGTTGGCTACAATGGTGGGGGAGGATGCCGGTCAGACCTGGCAGACCCATACGTATTGTGAGGGTCTGCTGTTTCGACCACGTACCGGGGGAGGCGGAGGACATTGAGTCCGCCTGGGTTCCGTGTCTTCATTGTTAAGGCGGCCGACCGGAGCTGTGGCCGCAATATGGTCGGTGCTTGCCGTGGCGGCAATCCCCGAACCCGCTGGTGGACACTGGTGGTGAGGGATGCCGTCTAGCTGAAGAAGCAGTCCTATAGGGCCTTATTTGCCTGTGGGACTCCGGAGGCAGCAGGCAGGTACCGGCAGGCCAAGCAGAGTGCAGCTGCGGTGGTCGCTGAGGCAAAAACCCGGACATGGGAGGAGTTCGGCAAGGCCATGGAAAAAGATTTCCGGATGGCTTCAAAGAGATTCTGGACCACCATGCGTCTCAGGAGGGGGAAGTAGTGCGCCGTCAACACTGTGTACGGTGGGGACGTGTGCTGCTGACCTCGACTCGGGACGTTGTGGATCGGTGGAAGGAATACTTCCTCAATCCCACCAACATGCCTTCCAGTAAGGAAGCAGGGCCTGGGGGCTCAGGTGTGGGCTCTCCTATTTCTGGGGCTGAGGTTGCCGATAATACGGGGTACCAGACCCTTGTTTCCGGTGAGAGTTGGACTCCGCCAGGGCTGCCCTTTGTCACCGATCCTGTTCATAATTTTTATGGACAGGATTTCTAGGCGCAGCCAGGGTGTGGAGGGGGTCGGGTTTGGTGACCTTAGGATTGGGTCACTGCTTTTTGCAGATGATGCGGTCCTGCTGGCTTCATCAGACCGTGACCTCCAACTCTCACTGGATTGGTTCGTAGCCGAGTGTGAAGCGGCCAGGATGAGAATCAGCACCTCCAAATCCGAGTCCATGGTCCTCAACCGGAAAAGGGTGGAGTGCACTCTTCGGGTCGGGGATGAGATCCTGCCCCAAGTGGAGGAGTTCAAGTACCTCGGGGTCTTGTTCACGAGTGAGGGAAGGATGGATGCAGTAATGCGGACTCTACACACCTCTCGATTTACCAGTCGGTCTTCGATCCTACCCTCACCTATGGTCATGAGCTTTTGGTAGTGACCGAAAGAACAAGATCGCGGGTACAAACGGCCGAAATGAGCTTCCTCCGTAGGGTGGCTGGGCTCTCCCTTAGAGATAGGGTGAGAAGCTCAGTCATCCGTGAGGAGCTCGGAGTAGACCCGCTGCTCCTCCACGTCGAGAGGAGCCAGATGAAGTGGCTCGGGCATCTAATTAGGATGCCTCCCGGACGCCTCCCTGGTGAGGTGTTCAGGGCACGTCCCACCAGTAGGAGACCCCGGGCAAGACCCAGGACACGCTGGAGAGACTATGTCTCTCGTCTGGCCTGGGAACGCCTCAGGATCCCCCGGGAAGAGCTGGACGAAGTGGCTGGGGAGAGGGAAGTGGTTTCCGCCATGGAACAGAGGTCGATTATAACAACTGTCCTATTTTGTGTGCCAAGAACTATTTTCCTTTTGTCGAGTTACCAAAAGAGCTATTGTGAATCATTGACTGTAAAAAGTAAGTATCTGTACTTCTACTTAAGTACAGAATGTGAGTACCTGTGTGCCACCTCTGACTGTACCTGTGTTCCTATGCTGAATTTGAATCCCTGGTGTGTTCACATGGGAAGACAAAATTGAGTCAACTCAGTGTGGTTAGTATGCACTAAATATAAGGCTGTTGAGTGTGCTGTTGATGTACACAGTTTTTCCAAAATGCAATGCAAAAAGGAAATTGACATTCTGCTCACAAGTGCAAAAAATGAAAATATATTGCAAATGGGGTAATTCTAAAGTTTAAACCAGTAAAGTATGTTCATATATTGTATACCTACTGCAACAGATGAGAAAATGTATATAAAATAGAAAGATTAGTATAGTGTACAGTGCCCCTGTTCAATCAACAATACAATATCTGTGACAACTAATAAAGGTGATGAAATGTTCACAGGGATGAGTTACTCATCTCAATCTCTTGAAACTTATGGTTTGCTTTGGAAAATGTGTAGCAATAAAATATTCCTGATTTGTTGTTAATGCACTGAAACATGAAACCCACAAGTACTGTATAATCCATTAAGTCGTTAGCATTATGTTCTCACTACTCAGTGTTTTTGCTTCAGTATTACTGGTATATATTTCACTGATTATACTCTCAGTAATGAGATTTCAGCTGAACTCTTCAAGTTATCATAAAGGATTCCAAGAAAAATGTCAGAATAAAGTGTGATACCTTGTGTTGTTATTATTAGTGTTGCCACAGTTACCTTGAAAAACTAATCTGATTAATGACTACTGATTACTCCTTTAGAAAGTAACTTAGTTACTTTACTGATTAATTGATTTTAAAAGTAACTAAGTTAGATTACAAGTTACTTTATTAGTTACTCCATCTCCAGGTAAGAAGAAAAAGATGTTCTGTAAGGCAGCTCGGCATTGATAGTAGTGGGGATCTTGTTCATTATGGCACGAAACGAGGGCGAGTCAACTGTGTTTAAGGGCAGCATTTCCTCTTTAACATACTGCCCGACCAACTTCTTTAACTCTCCCCCACTTACCCGTTTTGCACCGAAGTCCAGCTTTTGTTGTTTGGGTGGTGGGGGACCTCCTGCATTAGTCACAGCTCTCTCCTTCGCACCACGTGAGTTTGACTGTCAAAAATGTTTCTTCAAATTTGATGTTATGTTTTTGAAGCTAGATAATACTTTGTCTCCAGCACAGAGTGTACTGTTATCTTTAACGGACAGAAACTCAAAATATTGACTGTATTTCCAAGTCGAAAAGGCGTTTCTCTCTCCCCCCTCCATTGTTTACGTTTGTGTCGCACACGTGAGTTGTCCTCATGCTGAAAACGTGACGTCACTCTCCGAGCCGCAAGAAGAAATCAAACAATATCTTTTTAATGAAAATGACAAAAAATAGTAACGCACAGTGACTTGGATTAAAGAAACTTTAATCTGACTACTGGTTTGGAAATAGTAATGCGTTAGATTAGTCGTTACTGAAAAAAGACGTCATATTAGAGTAACGCGTTACCGGCGTCACTGGTTATAATTCATATTTAAATTGAGCAACAAAAGCAAACAGTTTTACTGATATTCAAGCCAGAGAGCTCACAGTTTCTTCTTAAATATGTTCAAGAAGATGAGTTTTTGGTGTGTCAGCAGACATATGCTCAGATAAGGACTAGCAGTAAGATACAGTATACAGCACAGTATGCTGAACTTCTCTTTATACCATATTCTATATTGGTTGAGCCCTAAAGCAAACAAATGAACGCCTTTTAACTGATACTGGATGCTTTCCTTCAGAGCTTAAGAGAGTTGATATCATGGTCAAGCCCTCATTATTAATGTAGACATGATGTGTCCTGTGGGGATGCTTTAAGTAATTAGTTCACTCATCGGTCAGTGTCTGTTCTGAAAAGTTGGGCAACAGAATGCAAACAGGATCTTATCAGAGTTACTACTGATAAGTAGTAGCCTTGTTCCTACAGTTGGGATGGTTGAGCTTCACTGTGCAGAATGATGTATGTGCAGGGGTTAACATTAGAAGGCTGTTTATCATTCATCAAGTGGACATGGACATGGAAAATATTTAAATATTGATAGATTCAGACACTTTTAATTTGAAGGATTCATTTAAAAAAACACTTTTAACATGGTAATTATAGCTTTTTTTCTTGACATATAATATGAACCACATGTTTATTGTTCCAAGCAGAATATCTTTGTATGTGTTAATACATGTCTGTAGGGGATCTTTAAGGGAACAGTTCAACATTTTCAGAAATATACTTAATATATACTTCATATCAATCCCATTTCTGTATGTTTGGTACAGAGCTGGAGTCAGGGCGTGGATAGCCTAGCTTAGCATAAAGACTAGAAGCAGGGGGAAACAGTCCAAAGTTTAAAAAAAACCCATCTGTCTCACCCATAGTTAATCTTTGTAGTTAATCATGTCCAAACGTTTTTTAGGGGGAGTAATGTGCTGATGAACAACAAGACAGTCCTCCAAGGTACAACATTAGGAACAGTCATTTCAGCAAATGGGCGAGCTGTAGCTCAGGAGCCAGTCGTTCACTTCACTGCAGGGTTGGATTCTTGTATAAACTACATAGGTAATGTTCAAGTGACATTAGTGGCCATCTAGTGGCCATATGAATTATTACTCTGTTGTGAGCAAAGGAGGATGTCAGTTTTCATTTTTATAGAGGTATGCTGACTTTAACACTGCATTATATGTATATATTTGACTTTTGTTGAAAGTAAAATAATTGCATGTAACATGTTCAACATGTTTACAAACTTAAGTATTATGATGAGAGCCTGACAAATCTGGACTACTTGTAAGGCTGATACCAATATTGATTTTTTTAATGTAAATGATATTTGTCTCTGTGTTTGCTCTTTTTCAATTTCTTTAATTTACAGGCTTATCATACATAGTCACTATATGTGTCACTCAGGCATGCCAAATATTGTTTTTTAGGTAATTTATTATTATTTTGCATGTGAGAAACACAAAGTGTAAATATGTAATTCCATATAGTTCAGACATGTATCTACCTCTGTGTTTTCTTAGTAGGTCAGCTGATGCTTAACAGAGGACACGGGGAAGACTTCTGTGTGTATTTTTGTGCATTCTCAATTTGACAGTTTAAAATTATAAATCAGGTTCTTATAATGATTACCAACCGCGCAGAACAGGAAACTTTGCTGGGGTCTCAGTATCTTATGTGTGGTTATTATTTTATGGTTATTTGATTAATTACAAATTGATTTATCAGTTCCCTGCATTTTACCCAATCTTATATAAAAGGCCTCGTTTGATATTTTGCTGACATATATCCTTAAACAATTGGTGTTTAATCACACACACAACAAACTAGCATACAGCAGCCTGTGGCAGGGAAGTAAGCCTTCATAGAAGTACTGGTTGGTTTCTTGGAGCTAAATGTGTGAGGTGAACATGTGTGTGTGTGTGTGTGTGTGTGTGTGTGTGGGGTGGGATTCATTTTCACCATGTTAAGTGACATTTCTTGTCAACAGGGTTTTTGTTGTTGTTTTGTTGTGTTTTTCAAAGACATAGTTTTGAGATCCAAAAATCACAAATAAAACTCTCCATGATGTTAGTAATATAGCCCAGTTGCTATCTGGGGAACAGAAAGGTGTTGTACAGGGTTACAGAGTTGCACAGGGAATCACAGAACAAAATCAGCAATACTGTATGTAATTTCATAGAGATGAGTGACGATAATAAACCTAAGTTTAACTCTCACTATTATCTGCCAACTTCCCACATATAGTGTGGAGGATTATACAACTCAACAGTAAATCAGCAGCAGTATCTTTCCATATGTGTCCCTGGGACTACATTATATCAAATGGGGGATGTGTCTGTTTGAGCTTCCTGACATGTTTGAGCACCCCTGCTGTATGTGCAAAATGTTAAAAAGACTGAATAGAAAAAACACACGTTATGCTTCTTTTGCCTCGACTTCCTCCTAACATGAATCTACAAACTGAACAAGACCTGCAGTGAGCTAAAAGCTAATGCCTTCTTAGTCTCAAGCCCTGAAGTCATTCTTTTTCAAATTGCACCATTATTTTTGTAAAGAGCTTTCCCATGCTCCATTTGTCTATTTAATACAGCACATCTGGTGAATCCATTTTCTTCTCTGGCTTTCCTTGTGAAAAACAATCTGTCGTCATCGCAGTGGTGAAGGGGGGAGCAGAGTGGAGACCTGCAGCCTCTCGGGTGAGAGACATTACAGCTTTATGAGTGATGGACTGCCTTGGTGCTGGACGAGCCGGGCCGAGCTCAGCGCCAGTGGAACACATTGTTATGGCAACATCACAGTGAGTGTGTTTAGACTAGGCTGTGCTGTGCAGTGAGGTAATGCCTGTGATGTAACTTCAAGGAAGCAAACAGGAGAGAGGGGAATATGTACTATAGGGGGCAATGGTAGAATTGGCACTAATGTTTGCCAGACCACAGCACACAGTGTTATGTAGGAAACAGAAACTGAAGAGGAAAGGCAAACCCGCCCAGTAACAAAGATGCACTAGGAAAGTTTTTTGCTTTCATTTGTTTTGTTCCTGTAAATTTCCAAATCACATACTGAGACTGCAAGAGAAAAAAGCATTCGACTCTGTGTGGTGAGGCAAGCAAATTCAGTTGTGTTGAATATATCTAATGTGTAACAATGCATTTTTGCAAGTCTTCTATTTTTTCTTTTCATTTAAAACCATTATGTGTGGCATTTGAAAATTTGAGATGATCAAGAAAGATGATCACAACCCACTGATATATGCAACTGTAAGAAAGGGTCCCAAGTAGTTTTGTTTTAAATCTGCATCTCTTGACATTCTTTGGCCACTTGGGGGAAATGTAACAAGCTGTGAACACAATACTGGCGTAACCACGCTATTTATGTTAGCAAACAGTAGACACACGGTGGACACAGAACATCGCTATAAATTGCTAAAAATTATTTCAAATTTTGAAATAATCTAAAATAATTTGAGACCAATTTAAGAAGTAAGATGCCAGCTACATGACATTTAAAACAATATTGGCATGTCCATCTATTACAGGTTTAACTGATGTGTGGCATGTGAGATGACTTTTCATTAATATTATTCTTTGCTCAGGGGACTCTGTACAGTGTCCCTGAAGGCAGGAGCTGAAAATGGTGATTCAAGGGATGGCATGAATGATTTTGTCTGTCATTGAGTTTCGAAATCCTATTTGACCTATCTCACCTAGTGCAGCCTTAAAGGACAATCTGGCTTATTACAACTTGGGTCTTGTGTTTGTAGATTTGGCCATCATGTCTACTACTTTTCATCAGCCAAATATTACGATCAACACAGTCATTGTTAGGTTCTGAGAACACTGACATCTCTACAACATGGACAGACAGGGTCAAGAAAGATGATTATGCTGCGTTCCATTTACCTCGAAAGTCAGAAATCGGAGCTTGGAATGACATCACACCCAAGTTTGTGTCGTTCCAGTTTAAAGTCTAATAGCAATATCAGTTGATAAAAAAACGCATTTGTTGTATTTTGCTCATAGAAACAGCGTAGCAACACATCCACAGATAGAGGTTGAACAGTGCTGTGTGTACGACTGATTTAATGAGACACTAATGAGACAAAACTGCTAATAAACAAGATGTTACTACAACTTTCACACAGTTGATACATGGGGCTGCATTCTTGGATTTTGAGGTCAGGGCTGGTGGGGTACGTCCATTTTTCCGAGTCAGAGATCTGACTTCAGGGGGCGTTCTAGTTGAAATCTTCCAAGTACAACTGGAATGCACCATTAGTTTAGTCTAGTTTGACACTAGCATATGTGTTCTCTGTGCTTTCTCTGAAGACGTACAAGCATGATGTGTGACATCACAACTATTGCTCTACTTCTGCGACAGCGTGAGCAGCTTGTATTCTGAATGCAGTTCATCAGCAGCTCTAGAAGCCAAGGTGAGATGTTTTATGCTCCAGGTCAAAAGTTCTAATTCTTGTAATTATATCACCAAAATGTACTTACATGTTCTACAGAATCAGTACAGTACTTTTACCTGTGATACTTTGTCCCTGTCATATTGTATATGGCATTACTGGATTTTAATGTACTGTTGCATCATGTTACTGCTGTGGTTGCTCTAGGTGTAGCCAATTTGAACTACTCTATACTTTACTACTTTAAGTTTAAAGGAAAAATGTTACTACACTGCTCAGTAGTAAAAGATCACACGCATAAATGGCTAATCAATGCATTATATGTTTAAAGTTTATCACGTGTTGTTTTATGTAAAATCTTAATCTGAAAAGTAGGAACTACAGTTTTTTTCTCAGAATTGTAGTAGAAATATTAAAGGCGCAGTGCATATTATTTAGTGCCATCTAGTGGTGAGGTTGCAGATTGCCCACCCCCAGTACGTAGGAGGTACGGTGACCACAAAACTCTTGAAAAATGTGAAAGTGCCTCTCTGGAGCCAGTGTTTGGTTTGTCCCTCCTGAGCTACTGGAAGACCACTCGCTCCCTATGTAGATATGAAGGACTCATTCAGGTAACAAAACACAATCATTATTTTTTTCAGGTGATTATGCACTTATTAAAACACACTTACTTATTAATACACATACTATATATTATATACATACATATTATATTTCAAAATCAGTTCCATAAGGTGCCACTAAATTCTACAAACTGCACCTTTAAGTAACACAAAGTTGATGATGATGATACTTAAGAAGTTCCTCAAATTTGTAATTAAATACATTACCGGAGTAAATACCACCACTGGGCCTGCTCATCCAGTGATGGACCTGCTCATCCAGTAACTGGGCCTGCTCATCTAGTAACTGGGCCTGCTCATCCAGTGACTAGACCTGCTCATCCAGTGACTGGGCCTGCTCATCCAGTGATGGGCCTGCTCATCCAGTGACTAGACCTGCTCATCCAGTGACTGGGCCTGCTCATCCAGTGATGGGCCTGCTCATCCAGTGACTGGGCCTGCTCATCCAGTGATGGGCCTGCTCATCCAGTGACTAGACCTGCTCATCCAGTGATGGTCCTGCTCAACCAGTGATGGGCCTGCTCATCCAGTGATGGACCTGCTCATCCAGTGACTGGACCTGCTCATCCAGTGACTGGACCTGTTCATCCAGTAACTGGGCCTGGTCAGGCTCCCAGCTTTTCCCTGGACTGCAGAACATCTGAAGTGGAGCTGCCCCTCCTGAGGCCTTTGCTGCCTGCTAATTTACTGTTCCCCAAAACCCAGAGAGCAGGAAAATTACTGCGATGCCTTTGCAAAAATAGAAAAATGTGTTTCGTAACCGTCTAATGTCAAACATAGCAACTCCGCTTGTGTTGTTTTCAGCACTGCTATTTGCTTTCTTTTCTCCCGCTCACCCGTTTTTCATGCTTTACCATATAGCGCTCCTTCCATCATCACAGTGCTGGTGGGAGTCTGCGGCCAATTTGAGAAACAAAATTGCCCGAGAGAGCTTTGCTATTCGTTTGTCTGAGGAACCCAGAGCTTTTCAGTGGGTGTGCCCTCTCTATTTTGCTCCACTCTGGGACTCGGCTGTAATTGCTTGTTTAAGGATAATAACAAGGGAAGACTCTCGGAGGAGCCCCGCGCCGCAATCACCAGCCTTGAGGCAACCACCGCAACCGCAGTGCAGTGCGATGGAGGAGTGGAAGACGAGGGGGAGGGAGAGGAACAGAGGAAGAGAGAGACAGACTGGGTGGTAATTAAGGGCTTATTTTTCCTGCCGACTGAAGAGCATCTGCACAGCTCTCACCTGCTCAGATGGGATTGTGCTGCTGTCTGTGTGTTTGTGTGTGTGCGCACGCTGACGCAAGTCTGCTGCATTACTGAAAGGCTGGCGTCTGCTGCCTGTGCTTTTTTCCCAATGGATCTCTGACAGCATATGTGAGAGTGTGTATGTTTAATGTAATGTGGGGACGGCAGCCAGCGCATGCAGCGGCTCCGTCAGACGGAGAGGGAGGCTAATTAAATTAGGGGTGGCACTCCGGCAACCTGCAGGCTGAATGAGGCATGGGGGATTTTAACGTGATCCTGGGACTCATTGTTTCCCCTCCTCTAAGAAACACAAAGTAAGCCTGCTTTACCCACTGGACCCACAACAAATCACAGCAGTGCAGCATGGGAAGACAAAGCTTCATAAGTACACATGATCACTATCACATTGAAATTCATGCACATAAGCTATCTGCTTATAGATTCTGAGATACAATATTCACAGTGTTCAGCAGCTCAGACAGCAGTGTAATGCCTGAGAGACTGAGTGCACCAAGAAGGTTCTAGAAGAACACATCAAACCAGCACTCGTACCATACACTCAGACCAACTGTGTGATATGAAATAAATGTTAACGTGACACTGTGCTAGCACTGCCAAAAAGATCTAGTTTGTTGAGCGTATTAAAAAAAAAGAGCACTGCTGAGCAAGTAAAGAGTGTGCAGGTGCCCCTTCTTCTTTTAACTATAGTTGCACTTTAGGATCCTTTTTTATTTTTTTTATTTTATTGTTGTACATATATCTTATTATTGCACTTTAGGGTCCTTTTTCTTAGTTTATAATTGTATTGTTGCATATATATATATGTTATAATTGCATTTTAGGGTCGTTTTATTTAGTTTTTAATTTTATTGTTGTATACATTTGTTGTTGTTTTTTTCTATATCACTATTTTTGAGCTGCTGTAGCAATGAATTTTCCCCACTGTGGGATCAATACATTTATCCTAACTTATCTTATGTCACAAATACTCAGGTATGCAAGACTTCTTTAGTAGTAATAGTTTGTTGAGTGTTTAATGAACATCTTTATGTCTTTTACATGCTTAGTTATCTGAACAAGTCCTGTCATAGCAAGTAACAACTAAGATAAGATAATTTTGTCATTATACAAAAACATTCAATGATATTCAGGTGCACTCAAGGACCGGACTCAAACATAAAACAACTAAATAAAATAAACAAATGCATCCATTTCAATCACTAATACTCTCATCTGCATGGGAAAACATGTACCAGTTTTTGTATCATACACTTACACACATTTGTTGGCAGTGTAAGCAGTTCAAATGGGATAAAACGTGCTCATAGATATTATTGAACATGATAATTAATGATTGCACATTAAGCTGTGATGTTTTCTGGGGGCTTTTCATTATGGATGGCTTTGAGGTAGTGTGTGTTCTCATGGACCTGTAGTGTTTCCTGGAGGGCAACAGTTCAAACAGGTGGAATGGATCTTTTAAGATGTAAACACCTAATTATTATTATAATGTCTTAAAACTGCTTTTGTGTGAGATGTTACATTTACATATAAATCCAATAAGAGAAGGAAAATAATCAAATACTCACAGTGGAAAGGGGGGCAAAGGTAATGTACTTCCTTTATGTTTAAATGTGCTACTTTTGATGTCAATATCGTGACATTCTTCAATGACTGTCAATCATGTGACACAAAATCAGCTGCAATATTTAACTTTATCGTGTGAATAACTATATTTGTAAAGTAAGAATAAATAAGTTTGACATACCACAGAAAAGTGTGTTGTTAACCATCCTGCCAAATATATGAAATTAGGCTTCAAACCAGTCTCTTTCTCTTCTCCCAAACACTGTGGGAGTGCCAGCCAAGTTCACTGAAACCCCGCCCCCTACCAAGTGTCACCTGTCAATCAAAGTCACCACCTCTACCCGAAACATGGACGCTACGTCTGAGAGCTTTCTGCTGCTAGCTCGGCGGCTAGCTCGGAGGCTAACTGGCTAACTGTAGACTGTAGTAGTAGTAGTGTGCGCCGAATGTATTTATACCTTACAGCAGCAGGGGTGGGTTTATAATAATCCTGAACACAGAAATGTTGAAACACAGTTTGTGAAGCCTAGCTCCACAATTCAAATCTAAATGGTTGAAATGCTTTTTACAACTTTTTAGAAATACATTTATGACCTATTTAATGTGTTTAGAAGAAAATGTCTGAATTCACTTTACACGGTCTATATCATCCAAAAAAGCCTCCCCATGCCTCTCTGTGAGGTTGTAGATTTTATATACTGTATAGACTTTTTGGAAAATGTTTTACCCTAGACCAGTGAGGAACCATATATGGTAACTTCATTGAGCTTGATTTGCAACATAACAATTATACATTTTGAAAAAAGTCACAGGAGCCATGTGATATCCCCCAATAACTCTCTAAACATGGTTTAAATTGCAAATTTCTATGTATTTCAATGAGTGCTCTATAAAGGGTTATAGGAATAAACTCACGATCAGGCAAACTACACCACTGTGAATGGCCACACTGTCCACTGAGGGCCTAAACACAGCAAAAACCCATTGATTGTGTTTCCCAGACAACTACTACAGACTTTAAAGTACTATGAACCCAAAGTAAACGTATTCTGTTATGATTTAATTGCTATAAATGGATCAAAAGGATGCTGAAATAACTACATCAAGATGCAGATTAAAAAGCTTGCTTTGGTCTGTCCACAAGATGACAAGCAAACAACTTTTAAAATGAGTTGGGATCAGAACTGTGCTTTGTAGGCAGAAGCAGGCAAATAGCGGCCCCTCGCCCAAATATGACCCTTCTGCTACTATCTACAAACTGCAACTTTAAAATCTATAACACTATAAACTCTTTGGCATTGAAGATGTTTATTATTAATGACAGCAGCTGAGGGGGCATGTGTGTGCCTCTTGTGTTAGCTCCAGCTAAATTAGGTTGAGAAGTGAAAGTGAAGATAAATCTCTTTTTTTCAATCCCAAAAGTTTCAAAAAATAAACTCTTCCTGCCGTGGAGATCCGTTGTTTGTTTATTCCTCCAGAAATCAGCAGCAGCACCAACATGCTCCTCAGCTCCTTCCTCCAGAGCTGGCCGTCTGTCAGCAGCTGTGTGTTAGAACGCTTCAGTCCAGTCTTGTGAAACATTTACATTTTTCACTCAAGTTGAAACTTTTCATATTTGATGTATTGATGTTGTGCATTTTACATATTCACATCATTTGCATTGCACAACACAAACAGTCTGTTCACTTTATTCAACACCATAATGTTTACTGTCTTTTTCAATCAATCAATCAATCAATCAATCAATCAAACTTTATTTGTATAGCACTTTTCATACATGGTGATGTAACACAAAGTGCTTTACATAGCACAAACAAACAAAGAGGAAAAAAATCATTAATGATAGGAATTAAGAAAACTCTATCATAACTCTCAATAATCTGCAATGAGGAAATACCAGAGGTAGGATAAAAATCTATAAATAAATCAAATAAAAGATTAATTAATTAAAAAGATTAATACAAATATATAAAAGAGAAGAAAATAACGTCAATATAGAAAAAAGTGGGTAACACAGGAAATGTTAGAGTAAAAGAGTAAAAGTAATGAAGTAAAACAGACATAAAAGGATGATTTTTTCTTCTCTGTTTGGAACCTGAACAGTGTGTTGGATCACCAATGAGCATGAGATGTTCAGATCTGCACAACTGTTAGATCTGGAAGGTGTGTGTGTGCATTTCAAGGCATTGTTCAATCGTTAGGCCATAATAGTGCAGGGCAAACTAACAGGATGCTTCAATATTATTCCAAAAATATTAAATTATGGGCTACAATTAAAGAGAAAAACGTGTCAGCCACCACATGCAACTCAGGACTCAAGTTTCTAACACTGTTTGAGGTTGAAATTCAACAGAAAAACTGAGTCGGTGGGAGAAGATGAAAGGATTATGTCAATGTCTACAGTAAAAGGCTGTGGCTATTTCCTGGAAGCAGTGTGGATCAGTGCAGATCAGATACAAATTCAAAAGGTATTGGTAGAACAGATTTGTTCGTGTTGGCTGTCGATGGAAGTAGCATGATATTATGTATGCTACTAAACATTTATGGAGGAGTGAAGCCAGCTGTGATGATGTCCACAGTTGTAGTTGAAGTTCTCCATAAAGTTTGTCATTATATCAAACTTTAACAAAATGTTCTTTTGAGTAAATGTTGAACTTGACCACCTCCTCCTGTTGCCACCTTTAAAGTAATTGTTTTGTTTCCCTTCTATCACCAAAAGTGCTTTTTACATGTACAGTGAACAGACGTGGTAACACACAGATGGGCTTTAGTTTGTACAGCACCACTGAGGGTTAGAGGATGTATTCTGCTCCGACAGCTGGTCTTGGAGCGTTGCCTTCTCTTTAATAACGGTCAGGGCTGTAACAGAGGCCTGAAGAGCCTCAACTGAAAGAGAGATTGATGGCCTGTGTGTGATGGCAAGTTGGCTTCATTTCAGCATTTTAATACCTTGAAGCAAAGTAAGGGAGGCAGTAACAAAGGAAAAGATGTTTAAAATATGTATAGATGGAAGAACAGGCGCTATAAAGACTACTGTGAAACAACATTTTTTGGATTTTAGATCATTTGCTGTCTTGCCTTCATGACATTGATTACTCAAATGTACTTTTTCACTGTTCAAATGTTACATATTGTTAAAGTTATACAAAAAACAAAATTGCAAAATCCAAAAAATAAAAAATAAATTCTGATTCCAATACTTTATACAAAGACTGCACTGAGTCATATTATGTTTTTATTTTTATTAGACTATTTATTCAGTAAAATGATGTTCATGTCAAAATGCTTAACTTAATATACACATTTCTTATCTATGAAGTATAACGAAAAAAAAATGTAGTCTTTTATTTAACTTCAGTGGAGATGGAGCACCTTGGTAGCCGAGTTTTTACTGTGCATGCCACATAACGGCAGGAGCAGGTCTGATTCCGGCAGGCGACCTTTGCTGCACATCATTCCTCTCTCTCTCTCTCTCTCTCTCTCTCTCTCTCTCTCTCTCTCTCTCTCTCTCTCTCTCTCTCCAACATTATAAATGTTGAGAATCCATCCATTAATGTTCATTTCTCTCTTTCTAATATTAGGTATTGGACTGAGAGACTTGTGTTCGGTACAGCTCATTGGAAAGTGGCACAGAATGTCTCATTTGTGTGTAAAACCATGTCAGTGTACAGTTTGTATAAGATAATGTGCACAGCTCAGCATTGTTTACTGTGTGGCAGACTGCAGGCCATCTGAGCGAGGCCTCAGAGGAGATATCTATGCATGCCTGCAGCTCCTCCATGGTAAATAAATGAGATGTACAATTTGGTCCAACTGTCACAGCACACTTGGGGTTAAAGGAGGGGGGTCTGCTCACCATGGTGGGGCCCCTTTGCCTCCCTGCACCCCCCCACCCCGCCCCCAGAGGCTATGTTATCAAAACCCACCAGGGGTGATCCAGCCGCTCCTGTCACTGGCCAGTCAAGCAGGTGTATTCTTGCTCTTGTCTTGCTCTGCCTTGATCTACATTCCCCCTGCCACAACCCCCTCCCCATTCCTACTCCCCCACCATCGCTGAATACACACAGAGGTCCTATTAATCCCATTATGCAAATGGAAGTTATAAATCGCACAGGGTTTTCTTTTTTTTTCTCTCTCCCCTCATTCCTCTACGTTTCTCACCATGCCACCACCGTGCACAGCTTTTCCTGGTACTTAATTAAGTGAGAGCAGCAGGGTCTGCCTGAGCAGGCACAGGAAGAATTCATGCCAAATGGTTTTGGGGGGTGGGGGTGGGGGGGCTAGGGCAAAAAGAGGCGTGGGGTTTGGGCGTTTCAGCTGGCAGTGACAGATTGGCATCCAGCATGGTGGTGACCCGGACAAGGACAATTGGCAGGGAGGCTGTGAGGCCAAACAGCCCCCCAAAAAGCATAGATGGATGAATAGATGGATGGATGGAAGCACTGGTGAGTTGGACAGTGCTCAAATGCCTCTCTATTGCAGATGTCTGCACATTAATCTCACCTATGTTGAATAAAAATCAGTTTGGCTTTTGCACAGAATCTCCATTTCTCATCAACGTACAATAATGTATGTGAAGAAATGTCTTTAACAAGCCTTTGGAGGAGGAATGTAGTAGAAATGACTCATTTATTTCCTTATGCAAATCATTCTCTGTCCTTGCTGAAGTCTCTTAACTTCTATTTGCAAACAGTATGAACCTGGTTCTGAGATCTACTCATTCTAATCAGTGAGTCATTTTCAATCCCACACAAAGTCTATTTGTTCTAATGAAAAGCTCTCATGCCTCGGGTAGTAACATTCCCCAGGCAAATACATACATTATATATAAATAATTTAAAACAACAGACTTATCCCAATATGTAAGGGGGGAGATGTGACACCTCTGTAATTTATGGATGTGATAATGTAATAGAAGTAATAAAATAAAGATATCAATAGTGTTCAGCATTTTCATTAAATTGCTAAATGGACAAGGCAGACTCATTTGCATGAAGAAATGTAAATGGAGATTTTACACATCTATTCTTGATTTTTGTTATTAAAGGATGCACCAAATTGGGAAGTTCCCCATTTCTATACATAGCTTTAAAGTAGGTGGGATACTATGATATGCTTCACTTTTGCAATTTCCCAGATGTTGTGAAGACAGTTCCAGAAGTTGTTCATCCCCACTCAAAGCATTGTAAGCATAAACGTACAGTTGATCTGGCCTGCTGTGCTGTGAGACACACATCTCCATCCCAGAACATTCTCTACAATAAAATGTTGGATTTGGTACAAACAGCAACAAAAACCTCCACAAAGTCACATCTGGAATAACAAGGCCTCCTTTGCTCTTATGATTGTGGTTTTTGACCAGTGTACCCCTCCCTCTCATCCTCAGACTGAATCTGGTCACTGCATGTGTCCCTGTGGGTGCAGTCAGTGCTGTGCTGGCAGGCCTGACAGAAAAAATGATGATTATTGTGTAACACAGTACAGAATGTATTTAACATAACATATAAAAGGCTTTGTTTGGCAAGAGGCTTTGTCTATAAGGCATTGCATAAAAAGCAAATAAATAGCAACTATTGTTTTTATCACTTTGTTGTGAAAAGTTAACAAGATCTTATTTTAATTTGTAACTCAATCTGTGTTATATACAGTACATGTCATATTTGGTAAAACAGACATATATTTAAAGGACGAGTTCACAATTTTTCAAGTCTGGAGCCCAAATGAACTGTGAAACATTGTTTTTTTGCCTAACCCTAACCGTAACTCATTCCTCCTGTTTTATACCATTAAAAGACCCTCTCATAATGCACTTACAAAATAAGTGATGAGGGCCAAAATCCACACTCTTTATTTATTTAATCTTTAGATACTTCACAGTATGGAGTGGGTTTTGACCTGGCTCAAGTATCCCATAATAATTTGCATTGATACCAAATTTTGAACCACAGTTGTATATTGCATCATATCTTGTCAGTCATTAATAAATGGGTGATTTGGAGAAATGGGTGTAAAAGGTTTGACACTAGTTATTAATATAGAAAATTACATTCACAATCACATGACATTATGATCTCATCTGTGTTATGTGAAACAGGAGAACACAACATCCATAATTATATCTATGAGTGCAGGGAAGGTGATGCCACCTTTGCATGAGAGAAGTCACAAGGACCATTTTTGTATAATCTGGACCACATTTGGAAAAGTCATAACATTTCAATGTAATTTCAGTGTGTGTTTATTGATATCAAAGTCAAAATGGGTCAAACATGTAATTTGTAAATATGTACAATGTAAATTCATCTGAAGCTAATATGAAGCTTCAGCGTCCAAATGAGTCAAATCTTCATCTTCCATGTTTCAACGTTACAGTGGTTTTAGTAGCAAAGTCTTTTTGTTACTATACTTCCACCACAGAGAAACAGGAAACACTAAGAGAGAATTTGATGCTAAAAAAGTTGAATCCACTGTATATGACCAGCTCATATAACCTTCAGATCAACTTTTAAATGCACTTTTGCACAAAATGACTGTGTGGACTTCCTGTGATTCATTTGAAGGAGATCTTTTAATAGTCAGTATGAACAGGAGGAATGATTACAGCGAAGAAAAACATCTTTACTGTTCATATGGACACCTGACTGTTGTTGTGTGAACATAACCTTTGAGACTTATTTTACACTCAATCCTCAGTTTACTAAGAGCCTCTAAATACAGTTGTATAATGTCTTCTGTGCTTCTGGAGGAGCTTTCTTGTCTGAAAATATTACCCTAATGATGTCACAGTGATTTCACCATGGGTGTATATGGGGCATACCATCCTGGGAACTAAACGTCTGGATATCTCAACCATTTTGACTTTTTTTTTTTTTTTTAAGAAAAATCTGTCTCTTGCAAGTTCTCAGCAGCCTTGTCATAATCTTAAAAATGTCCACCTAGACACAAATAAAGCAGTCAGGTTATTGGAAAACAATACTGACAGTATTTTTAAGAGGCACTGGTACTATTGGAATAGATGTGAATTCAATGGGAGACTGTATGGGGCCAAAATTGATTAAGAGAATTTATCTTAAAGCTATAGGGCCATGGTTACATCCACTTAAGCACATTACTGTAAATTACATTAATTACTAATGAAAGAATATTGCTTTTGCTAATGAAGATTCTCTCCTTGTGTAATAAAACTCTCTTCAATGAAAGTGATTGAATATCTGTATGAAAGCACACACTTGTTGTGGAGACTGAGAACAGCTGAAATCAAGCAACACTGTCTAGCAGTTGTGAGGCTGAGGGACAGACGATACCAAACACTGGACGCCAACAATTTTAGAGTCTGCAGCAGGCGTGAAATACATTGCAAACACACCCAAGAGCTTCAACGCTAACAGATTGTTTGGCATACACGGTTATACACTCCCTTAAAACACACACGCACACACGCCCACACACACACACACACACACACACACTGTGACCACCCATCTCTTGTGACCTCTTTGTGTTGGCTTGTTTGATTGTGAAAGTCTCATCAGGTATGAAGCTTTTAGACTTGGTCATCAGTCAGTGGAGCACAGCAGACGTCACAAAGTGGATTGTCAACACACCAGTCGACGTAACCTTAAAGTCTGTGTAAAGTAAGAATAAATATGTGTTCTGAGTTTGACATACCACAGAAAATTAATGATTAAAAAAATGATTTAAAAAATCGTCAAATATATGAAATTAGGCTTCAAAGTTGTGTAAAAATCAGCCTCTTTCTCTGCTAACAAACGCTGTGGGAGTGCCTGCCGAGTTCGCTGAAACCCCGCCCCCTACCAAGTGTCACCTGTCAATCAAAGTCACCACCTCTACCAGAAACATGGACACTACGTCTGAGAGCTTTCTGCTGCTAACTCACACTCACCTGCTAGCTCGGCGGCTAACTCAGCTGGCTAACTGTAGACTGTAGTAGTAGTAGTGTGTGCTGAATGTATTTATATCTCTACAGCAACAGGGCCGGGTTATGCTAATCACCACGCGTTACGTAACACGTCTGATTTTAGTATCAGAATTTTAAAAAGACAATAACAGCAGGTCTGTGAGAGGATGGCAACTATGATCTCTCACACAAAAAGTCAAATGCACATGTCCACCCACAACCCTGACCCTCTTACTTTCCACTTCACTTCATAATTTTTATTGACTTCAGTTGTATTGATCAAGCAAACGAAAATGAGAAAAAGTAGAAAATACACAATTATGTACTTGGAGCATTAGTTAGTGTTAGCTGTATGTGAGATTACTGCCACATAGTATCAAAGCACCATCCCTAATCACCATGGGTGCCTAGTTACATTTTAAAATCTGGGCAAACTTGGAAAGATACATAATTGGTGGGGGAAAATGTCACTTAAACACATTTCCTGCATTTCTACATCACCTAAACTCTTGCATTGGACTCAAGAAACAGCACCTGCAATAGTGTGGATTAGTTAGATTGAGGGTATGATGAAAACCAAGAATGCACCAAGAACAGTATATAACTGGATGGAACAGGGTAGGAAATGAGGGTTAGAAGAATGAAATGCTGCATAATCACCTAAAAATCTATTATTGATAATCGCAAGAAAGTTTCAGAACAACAGAGACACATAGCATCCCCGTAACCATAGTAACACACTCTCACTCTCACTCCTACCTGAAATAGTGATTGGAAGGGATGCTTTGTTCTATCCTCAGAGCCATTCCGAAGAACAGCTCATTGTTCTTTTTTTCTTTTTTATTTATTAGGTCATTAGGTTTATCAGTGAATCACTACGATAATATTTGGGTACAATTTGGATCAGATTCAAAGGTAGACATCCCACCAATATAATTTCATTTTGCATGTGTGGACTAGGTTTAGCAGCACTAAATGACTTGTATTGCCAGACCTAATGTTACTGATCTGCACTGTAAACATTATACAAGGGGACAACATATCCGTCTGCTTTGTCAGTGAATTAACTGCCTTAATCAGCAGCATTGGGAGAATTTGGTGGCCTGGCAGGCTGATTGGCCTGGGGTGTAAGGTCGATGTGAACCCTATAAAGCCTGAACCATCAAATAATTGCCAGAAAATTTAAATTATTTGAAACTAGAGTTTATTGGACCTTCTGACAAGTAATTAAAAAAGATTAATTAAATAACACTTTGCATCTTTGAGTTTTGTTTTGTATCATATTGGATACATTGAGAATGTTTTGCAATTTATTTTTCATAGCATGATTTTTTTAAACACATGAAAACATATTGAATACAAAAAAACTTAAACTTTTTTATACATGATAATAATATATACTGCATGAAATGAAATATAAAATGCAAATTGACTAACCCGATTTACAGATGAATGACTTCTATACCTGCTGTATCTAATTTTATACACACATTTTCAACAGGAATTTACCATAAAATAAGCTACAAAATATTCAGTAATTCAACATTGCATTGGTTTATCTTTGTACTACATGCATCTGATTGTATATACATCAGGTTGTCAGGAATGAAATATGATCACACTAATGATTTAAAGTCTCTAAAACTCATGTATCCAATATACAGATACACTTGGTGACAGAGGGTTAAAAATGCAAATTGTTAAATCAAAGAGAGAACAATACAGGGCAGCTACACTCCACCAGAATTGTATCACCATCAGCCTCACACCTGCCTTTAACCTGATGGTGTGGCCTCTGTCTGTCATTGCATGTGACTGGTTGCACAAACGTATGTACTTTGGAGCAGTTACAAAGAATCCACCATGTTTCTGGAGGGAGATAAATCATTTGGGCCCAAAAAAAGACAATTACAATTGAACTTAGTTAAGGAGATAAGAATCAAATGAATTGGGGGCAATTTTTTCTGGACAGTTCTCAAGACAGCATGAAAACTTTGATATTGAATTGTATGACCATGTGTGTTGTTTGAAGAAAGAACATGTAAAATATGACCCTCAGTGATGCATTTTTAAATAGAGACCTAGGTAGAGAAGAAGTCCACAAAGCAATTGTGACTGCTAAGGTTAAAAAAGCTTTTGATATGCAGTAGATATGTTGTCTAATGAAGTGTTAAAATGTCGCGAAATCAAGCTCAAAGCTTTAATGCTGTTCTTCAAGGATGACCAGAGGAATTACCTCTTCCTGCATAGAGTCACTCATCATTCATCTGCTCCAGTTTGCAAATGAATGATGAGTAATACCATTACTCTCTGGTACTAAATCACTATCCAGAGTTACCCAGCTCCACATACTCTGCTGACTCCAGTGATGCATTTAACACCTGAAAACTTAGCTACTTTAACCTTTTAGTACTTTGTTGATTCTTACACTACTTGCTTGTTGTTTTTAATATTTCTTATGCACTTCACTTGTCAACAGTCAGTTCTTACTTTAATAATTGTTACTACTTGAGGATCTGTGCCACTGCTTTTTCTGGGTTGCTCAAACACTCGATTGTCTTTCCTTATTTGTAAATGGCTTTTAGATAAACGTGTCTGCCAAATGCCAAAATGTAATTAACTGTTAAAAGCATGTCAGTTAATGCTAATGCAAAAAAAAAGAAGAAGAGAAAGCGACCATTTAATTTGTTAACCTTGCCAGGTGTGATGCCCTGGCACCACTTATGTACAAAACACCACTTCACGGCTCAGTTGTAGTATTAATCAACCTTATATATCGACAAAATAATTAACTTACACTATACACACACACAACCATTTGTCGACTCTTGGGCTGGGAGTGATCAGGAAAGAATAGCCATTGATTAACAATCAACAGCTGTAGAGGAATCCATTGGAATGGCAGCATGTTGGATACCCAATCAATATGACATGATTTTGATTTGTGTACAGAAGCCATTGTTATGAATGGATTCAGACGAGTGATGCGTTTCCACGACAACCACAAAGCTGTTGGCGCTCTTCCTCCCGGTGTCTGTGACAAATTACCCGTTATTTGACTGGAGTCATCTCAGATCATTGATCTGCACTGAGAGGATTGTGGATCTATGAGGAAGCTAATAATGTTGTTGAGGGAATATCTACAGCAGTGAATGTTTTAGAGCAGACTTATCGATTAAGAGAACAAACCTTCATTTCAGTGTTTAAAGTGAAAAAGAGTATTGAGTTGTCCAAAGATGGAGAGAAAATTGATTGTTTAAAGAGAAATCAATTAAAGACAAAGACAATACAGACACACACACACACACACACACACACACACACACACACACACACACACACACACACACACACACACACACACACACACAGTGGTTTCCAGCTTGGACTAGGACTCGACAGTGAATCTTTGAATGTAAAAGTGTTATTCACAAAAATACAGTTAAAAATATAAAATATGGCAGAGTTACATAGTTTAATGTTTAACAAACAAAACAATCATAATAAACACTGCATTCATTCATTTTTTTAATGAAACTGATGGCATGGATGGTATGGTCAGTCTGGACTGAAACCATCACATCTTTTGGATGGTATGTCATAACATTTTTGCAGACACTCATGATCCCCCGAAGATGAGTCTTACTGACCATGGTGATCCACTGACTGAGGTCAAAGTATTAAATTATCCAGTGAAATATCTCAACATTTACAACAGAGGTCATTAATAGGCAGACCACAGTCCGGATCCAGACCTAGACGCCGTCCTATCCAGATGTAACCTGTAACTGACGAAATATTGAGGATTGTTGAATTTCGTCTGAATGTTTCTATTTTAGCGGGCGCAGCTTCTCCAGCTATTACAGTAAAAGTGCAGCAACTCTCTGAAACTCACATACCACTGTGCATAGCCAATGTTTTCATTGATGCTAATCAGCCAATCAAATCCCTGCATTTGGACAGAGACTCAACTGTTAATCCAGAATGGACAAAAAGCTACATGATGATCCTTCCAGAGGCCAGATCATGACCTGCATGTCTCATATGTGGCCATTATTAGAAGCAGCAATGTTGAGCATCACTTATTTATCTTATTCATTTTTTAAATTCTTATTTTATTTATTTTATTATTCATTTGAATCCCACAAGTTAAGTGTAAAGACCAATAAATGAATTCTACTGTATTTATTTGACAGTCTATAATCGAGCCATTAGACACAGATACTGATGGAACTACAATGCTACTTCAAGTTACTGAAAAATAACACAGACATCTGCTAAACATGAGCATGTTAATATTAGCATTTAGCTAACACCACTACACCCTGGTATGACTGTAGACTAAAGCTGGATTTATAGTCATCGCAATGGGTTAACAGGGTTTAAATGGTAAATGGACTGTACTGAGTCCCAGTCTTTTTGACTACTCAAAGCTCTTTTACACTGCATATCACATTCACACACATTCATACACTGATATCAGGAGCTACCACACAGGTTGTTAACCTGCTCATCAGGAGGAAACTAAGCATTCATACACATTCATACACTGTTGGCACAGCAACTGGAGCAATTTGGGGTTAAGTATCTTGCCCAAGGACACATCAACATGTTGACTGGAGGAGCCGGAACCACCAATCTTCTGATTAGTGGACTACTGCTCTCCCTCCTGAGCCACAGCCACCCCTAAATTTAAAGTTTATTGGGATACACACTTACAGATAATAGGTAACCTTCCCTGTCTCATTACTGAATAGGAAGCCACCGCTGTACATTTATCATGAATGTAACTAGGTATGTAGGAAGACTGCTGTATGTCTGCTTTCTTAATCCAGCCTACACAGCTCTGATTGGTCGATTGTTTCGCCAATTGGGGTATACATCCATCACTGAGCACAGTGGCTCTATTTGACAGTGATTGGTGGTGATTTGGAAGTCTCCATCACCAGGCTCACCTGGAAATGGAGACAATTCATGGCTCATTAACCAATCCCAGCTGAGATGTGTCATGTATGTATTTATTATCATCCACAGCTCCAGCACAGACCTGTTTCACTTGTGAAACCAACAACAACATCCAATGGAAGCAAGTAGGAAATTACATTTGATAAGAAAATGGATCTGCCCACAGGCAGCTGACTGTAGGAGGCGTTGGCAGCACCTGGTGGCCTCAGTGCATTCCGTCTGGCTGTACAGTCAGGCCACTGTAGGCGTGCACAGACGGTGCTAGATTGCTTCTCTCTCACTCTCCTGTTAGTTTCATTGAACCTGTTAGGGTGGAACAAATTACACCTTTATCAATTTTTATGGGCACGCTCCAAAACCTGCTGACACGGTGTTTGTTTATGCTGGATGAGTGGAACTTCCTCGCTATTGACATTTGGCACATGTAATGCATGTGCAACCAAATTTAAAAACTTGAATGCCATCCAAAGATTAAATTAAAGTATCTAGAATATTGTTTTTACTGTACTGTATTTACTTGTTTCTAATGTTCCAAAGTAAACTTAATCCTGAGCAAGCACTGTTGCTACAGATTTTTGCCATACTTTATCACTAGATAATATCATCAGTATCAGTATCATCTTATGATATAAATCTTTTTCTGCCTGCCTCTACCTAACATGCAGCATTATAACATCCAGTATCCAAAAAGGGTTAAAGTAACAGCTACAACTGTGTTGCCTTGGAGACTTTATTTCTTGTTAACATCATCAAAAGCATCATGGGAACCTTGGAAAATATAATTATCTCAAAATAAAAAGTAAAAACAGTATCAATATCAAAAATGAGATTTTTTGTTTTCCATTGTTAGAAGGCCTATATATTTTTGAGAGATAATTTACCATCAATGTACAGCTTTGTTCTTTGGAACACTCACACTCTCCTCTACCCATTCATATACAGAAACCATCATTTTGTTGAAATCCTGTGAGTATATAAGAAAAGCCTTTTTCTTCATAAAGAGACTTCACCGCCTAAAACACCTATAGTTGTTTAAAGCGTGTGAATGCTCAATAAACACAGCAGAGGATTCAAAGAGTTAAAGTCATACTAGGAAATTGGAGATGATTTCGACATGTTCAAAGTTTTTCCACATTTTCACTATGAAGCTTCCCCTTGAGTGTCAATTGTTCTTCGTAATTGTAATCAGTGTATCCTGCTAATACTGGCCATAAAAAGATCCCTTCCTAATACAATGTCAATGCAAGTGATGGAAACAGACACAATCCACAGCTCTACTTCTAAGTGTATCTGAAACTCATATGAGGCTTCAGCCATCCTAATGAGCCAAACCAAGTGGATTCAGAGTTAAAGTCATTTTAGTGTCAAATTCTACCACTGGAAGCACTGTCTGTGGAAACATGAAGAGTAAAGTATTTACTAAAAACACTGTAACTTTCAAAGATATCCACTTTAACTTGCTGAAGCCTCATATTAGCTTCAGACAAACTTTTAAATACATTTTTACACAAAACAAGGATGAGGGTTTGTCCTCTAGCACTTTATTTGGTAAATTTCACTTACATTGAAGTTGCATTAAATGGTAAATGGTAAATAGACTGTACTTATATAGCGCCTTTCTAGTCTTAACGACCACTCAAAGCGCTTTACATTACATGTCATTCACCCATTCACACATATTCATACACTGATGGCAGGAGCTACCACGCAGGGTGCCAACCTGTTCATCAGGAGGAAACTAACCATTCATTCACATTCATACACCGTTGGCACAGCAACGGGAGCAATTTTGGGTTAAGTGTCTTGCCCAAGGACACATCGACATGTGGACTGGAGGAGCCGGGAATCGAACCGCCAATCTTCCAATTGGAGGACTATCGCTCTACCTCCTGAAAGAAGCGATCTTTTAATGACAAGTTTTAGCATAAGGAATAATTACAATGACAGCACTGTATATAAATAATAAAAAAGCAAAGAAAAGCATTATGGATTTAAATCAGGACATACCCTAACCCTAAACCTGCAGTGGATAGATAGATAGATCTTTATTGTCATTGCAAGTATACAAAACTATAAAATATATACACATAACACTAGGACACACACGCATGAGCCCAAACATATTTTACCCATACCCATAAAAACGGTAATTATCCTTTAAAGACTGTGTAAAGTGAATTCAGACATTTTCTTCTAAACACATTAAATAGGTCATAAATGTATTTCTAAAAAAGGTGTAAAAGGCATTTCAAGCATTTAGATTTGAATTGTGGAGCTAGACTTCACAAACTGTGTTTCAACATTTCTGTGTTCAGGATTTAGTGGGTGGGTCAGAGTGATTAGCATAAACCTGCCCCTGCTGCTGTAGAGGTATAAATACATTCAGCGCACACTACTACTACTACAGTCTACAGTTAGCCAGTTAGCTGAGTTAGCCGCTAAGCTAGCATCTGGGCTAGCAGCTGGAGTAGCATCCAGCTGCATTCCCGGAGCAGAAGCCCCTGACGTGACAAAAGCCTCTGGCTTGACGGAAGTGACATAGAATACCAGAAATTAAGTTTTTGTTGAGGATACGCGAGTACCGTGCTGCAGTAAAGATCATAGACATATATACGTATGTCTATGGTAAACAAACACACACTCACAATAGGACTGAATAATAACTAAGATTGAATAGAGTTCTCAGATTAAATAAAATGAGGATTAATTTTCTATACAGTACGTTAGTTCTTAATGACTTGCCTGATTAAATAAGGGTAAAATAAATATAAATGGACAATTCATACACACTATATTAAGTAATTCTGTTTTTACTAAAAAACAAAACAACAATGACTTGCAGGATTAAATAAAGGTAAAACAAATGAGGGACAATTCATAGACGCTATGTTAGGCAATTTTAATTTGAAATTAAAACTGCAAGCAGTGATGAACGGGCCCTTGCGCCCCCACGCATGTCGGGCTGCGGCTCGGTCGCAGAATGTAGCATCACCAAGGTCTTATGTCTCAGCTGAGTTAATTTCAGGTGTAAATACTTAAGATTATGGGAGTAATTAGTCAACGAATGAAGCAAGTTACTTACTGTTACCAGTAGGTGGCGCTATGACTGTCACTAAATATGAGACTGTACATGTGTTCAGACCAGGACACTGAACAAGCATATTAAATTTGGGAAAGCTGAGACCATGTGGTGTCAAGTTATGAGGGTTTGAAATTTCATGGCGAAGCATCGAAATTCGCCGCATCACCACGGCAACCAGGAATGACGGGCCAAAAAACTTTTGATAACTTTTCATCTCCAATGTCTCAAGATGACTCTGTGTGAATTTGAAGTGGATGGGATGAAATCTCTAGGACTAGTTCGCTCAAATATGCTGCCAAATTCGGCATTAAAATCAATAATTTGATTCAAAATGGCCGACTTCCTGTTGGAGTGACGTCATGGGCCCCACTGACTTTTTTGTGCGTCTTGACGTGATGAACATGTGTACCAAGTTTCGTTTCTCTATGTCAATCTGTCGCGACGGGATCGATGTTCTTAATTTTGCAGGTGGCGCTAGAGAGCCATTTTAGCACGCCCGTTTATGCAAACCATAAAATATCAAATTTTTCGCCGGGTCTGGCTTGCATGCAAACTTTGGTGACTTTTAAGGCACGTTCAGGGGGGCAAAAAGGCCGTTACTTTGTCAGAAGAAAAATAAAGAGAAGAATCATGGCAAAAACAATAGGGCTTCGCGCTGGTCAGCGCTCGGGCCCTAGAGGCCACTTCCGTCATGCCAGGGGCACTTCCAGAATGCAAGAGGCATAGACATATATATGTAGACGCCGAATTGACTGCTGCTGCCGATTGGAGCGACGTGCCTAAACGGTGGCCATCTTGGTACAGGGCCACTCACTCCTGTAGCGTGTTATGTCTATAGAGGAATGACGTGTTTGCACTATTAAAAAGTGATCATACATCGCTCAATTATAATAAAAAATAAATAAATAAATAAATAGAATTGCTCAATTGTCAACATATATTCACACAGGTTGTTTGTTACAAATGTCAGACAGATAGACAGACAGACAGATAGATAGATAGACACGTTTTTAACAAATCAAACCGTTTGGAAATCGGTCGAGATTTCAAGTAATAATTCTACTTTGAGATTGTGGAGCACCTCTTACCTCCATAGATATACATGCACTACTGCCTCTGCTAGCCCTGTACCAACATGGCGGCGCTTTAGGCACGCCTCTCCACAGTCAATGCGGCGTATACGTATATATGTGACGTCTATGACATCAGGGGTTTCTGCTCCGGGGCTGCAGCTGGATAGTATTGAGCAGCTGAGTTAGCAGCAGAAAGCTCTCAGACATAGCGTCCATGTTTCTGATAGAGGTGGTGACTTTGATTGACAGGTGACACTTGGTAGGGGGCGGGATTTACAGCGTTTGGGAGCAGAGAAAGAGGCTGATTTGTACACAACTTTGAAGCCTAATTTCATATATTTGGTGATTATTTTAATCATTCAAATTTGGCAGGGTGGTTAACAACACACTTTTGTGGTATGTCAAACTCAGAACACATATTTATTCTTACTTTACATGGACTTTAAAATATGTGCTGAATACTCTAAAATATAAATAAATATATAAATAAGGGGAAATGAGACACAACATTTATACACAGTTCATGATAGCATGAGTCAATTATTGTACTAATTATTGCCCATTACTAGTATTAGTAGTTGGTAACATGGGAGAAAAACTTGGTTTCTAACATTTACATTAAATAAAATAATTCAGGAAATGATCAATAACATGAATTGTGCTGGATTAGATCTTTTTTCTCACCCATGTGACCGGACTTTAAACTGAGTTACAGTCAGTGTTCAGAGGCTCAAGCAGTGGATGAAATGATGCAGTGAGGTGATCAGAGCAGTGCTGTGATTTCTCTCTGACCATCTATCCTTCCTAAGTACCGTTAGTCACTGGAGATGACACTGCACCAGACAAACTGGTCAGGGAAGAGGCTGCCTGCTGGGCTGTGAGTCATGTCAATCTGGACTGCAGTGAGACTCCATCACTCTGAGGGAGAACAGAATGAGTATCCAGACTGCAGGATGACAAAATATCCAGTCACGCAGAGAAAGACACAGCCGGTATGCCAGGCATGTCTGGCTGAATCACACGCCATCACTGTGTGTGCAGACACGTACTCATACTGGGCTTCCAGCAGTAATGATTGGACTGTAGCTGCTGATGCACATTATTTTCTTCTCAAGTTCAGTTTGACTGTTTTCATGCCAAAGAAATTCTACAAAATGACAAGTCATCAGTCCACTAGAAGTATTGTTGACAGAAAAGCCTGTGGATCCGCTTTTAGATAACGTGACAATAAAATCACTGAAACTATTACTATTCAGCTACAGCAAGTATAGATAGATAGATCTTTATTTTCATTGCAAATATAAATAAAATAAATAAATAAATATATAAATAAGGGGCAATGAGACACGACAGTTATACGCAGTTCATTATTGTACAGTCAGTTGAGTATATCTACTATACTTATAACTATATCGAGTAGTCATAATATCGGCTACTTGACTGCAGACTGAGTATTCACACCGAAGAGAAACCTACCGCATTGTCTCCAATATTAGATTACCTTGACTATAAAATGTGAAAATAAAACATCTAATATTTCAAATAAAGCGCAACATAAATCCCACATTTCTGTTGTTTTGAGCTCCCCATCATCTGTGACAGCTGCAAGTATTGGCTGCTTTACAGATGATTCAGTCCCTGCTGGGTTACTGCAGTCAATGTCAGGAGACACTTTCAGTAAAACTTGTTACACGAGCCGTCACAAACTCACATAGACTGATCTGGTCTTTTCAGGGCTTTCAGAGCTAAGTCTGAAAAAACACATTATAACAGACTTGAAGATACTACCTAGCCTAGAAACAACAGGGTCTCCCCATTGAAAGAAAGAACATTGCATGTTGAAAAAAATGTTTGTCTTTTATTTGGGCTAATACAGTACTTTTTGAATGCCATCTCATGGTCCATTATTTTTTACATATGCTCACATTAGATACTGCAACAGACTGTATTCATGTTAGTGTTTACTGTAAGGAGTGTTACTATAAGAAATGTTAGTTCAGTTCAGACAGAAGGACTATTTCCAGAGTGTCAGTGAACATGTCAGCTTAGATTCCATGAAGCCTGTCTCTCGTGTTAGCTAACTGTAACAATGATCCATGGTAGATAGTGCACCTGTAGTTGGCTGAGAGGTGAGATGCCTTGTGCAGAGCTTATGGAAGGTCTTTGTTTTTTTTAGCATTGGCTTCAATTCACAGTAGCCTGTGTTATTTTTTTCGCAATAAAGTTGCAGTAAAAACAGCTCATGTCTAATCGTCTGCTCTTCAAGAGACATTAGAATACTAAAGAGAAAAGATTGATGTCTGATTAGAAATTGATTATTCTTACCAATGTTTTTATTATTGTTTCTTAATAAGATGTCAGCAATGATTTGAACTCTATGTAGGGTAAAATCACTGCATGTTTAGAAGAGAGACAGTACAAACAGCAGACCAGCTTAACCCTTCAGGGATGCTGGCCAATAATACAAAGGTGAGGAACCCCCATCTCCTGTATGGTCACTAAACCAAACCATTTACCCAAATCACTGCTGATCCTTCAAGCTACCAGAGCCAGCAAGATGGAGAGACCAATTCACAAACCAGTGAGCACTTATAAATGACCTCCAAACTCTTAAATGTAGATTTGTCTAAAGAGAATTAATATTGTATGTTATTTGTTTGTATATCACTGTATGTTTATATTTGTATGTTTTTTTAAGTTTAATTTAATTTAGTTTACTCAAAGTCAGACTACAAGCTGCAGTGTTTTTTGATTACCAACCCAGTATTATGGCAGCTCATGAAATCTATATACAGTATTTGTGTAGATGGACATGAATTTGCTATTTTCGTGACACTCAGCAGACTTTCCAGCAAATGTATTTCAATTGGAATATTTTTCATGCCTGTCATTCAGGACTCAGGACCACAGGAACTTTATTGTTTTCTTATTTCTTCTTATTTTATTATAACTATAACAGCTACATTACTCAGCATTTAATTATGAGATTTAATATTTATTTCTCAAATCGTGAATAACTACAAAGGGGTAGAGGAGTTCTTTTCAGAGCACTTTTAGTCAATGGCTCTGGCTTATGGTGACACACACACACACACACACACACACACACACACACACACACACACACACACACAAACGTTGCTTATGTTGTAGGTGATTGGTGCGTTGTACTCCTCTTTTGGTTAAAATATCTGAAATAAGCCAACATCTTTACTTTTTCTAAGCATAGATCATCTACATGAAGTGTAATTAGTAGTTTGGCTGTAGACAAATCTTTCACAAACCAGAATTACTACAACTATGTTTTGGAAGTTGTAAATACTGAATACAGTTAGTCCCATGTGTGCAGTCCCTTCTGTTGCTGAATAATAAGCCTTCAAATATGCACTAAGTTCAAGGTTCAAATGTCACTATATCAAAGCAGGAGCCATGTAGAATCTTTATACTGATACATGTTATTCTCCAGGCTGAAACCTTTGCAAAGATGTGTTCGGTTTAGTTCTATGATGAAGTTAACTTTTGTCATATAATGGAAACAAGCCCAATCCTAATTTCACAGAGAGCTTTGAAGGCCCAACAAATAAAATGAAGCTTTTTGTTTGTTTGTTTGTTGTTTCTAATTAGTGGATATAGACCAAAATGAGTTAACCTAACAAAATACAATACTGCTGACAATCTACAGCATTACTTCAGGCTTGGAGGAAGGCCTGAGGTTAGGGTTAGAGTTAGGGCTGATGCAATATACAGTCTTAAGTCCTGTTTAAAAAGTGACATTACTTTTTGAAAGTAACAAGCGCAAGGATTAAATGAAGAATGAGATCTGATGCACACACACACACGCACACTCACACACATTTTTTCAAAATGTGGTCAACAACAGACTGCGGCAAACTTTATAACGGAACTATATTACAAGCGTCCCAGTATACATATTTAAATGACATCTCCCAACCAATCAGAAACACTCTGCCAGCATGGTGCAGCTAGTTTTGACTGCTGAGAGATTTATGATGCAACTGCAAAGCCAAATAAATTGGACTTGACTTTGACACAAAAACAGAGTCAGCGTGCCAGACAGCCGTGCCGACCGAACCCCAGCGTGTAGACAATGAAAGGGCAGGTGGTGATTCGACCGTCCCAGGTTCTCAACATAATAATGAGGAATTGTGAACCTCCTTGGCACGGCTGCCGCTGCTTTCCTCTGCCTTCTGTCTTCCTCTGAGGGCAGCGCGATGATGAGTTATTTTTCTGCAGCTTGGCACAGCATGACACATTCAGCTCCCCAGATGGTCCTCACCGTGATTCAGTTAGTCGCCTTGTCTGTTGCTGGGCAGCACGAGCGGGCCAATGAAACATCACACACACTTCGGAGCTTAGTTTCACGTGGCGAAAACCAGCAGCCACCAACACAGGACATGATCCCCCCCCCCCAAGGATTCTCATGAATTAGTTTTCAGGCCTGTAACGTCTGCCATTCAGAGCAGTGGCGCCGGAGAGGTGGAGGAGGGGGCATAAGACTAATGATCAACTGAAAGTCTCAAAATGTATTATGTCTGTTTCCATATTTACAGGAACCAAAAATGAAGCTGCTCAAACTGACACACTGGATGCAAAATAAGAAAATACAATTTATTATGCAAATTTTGTTAAACTTTGAGAAGAAGGAAATCGGACAAATCAGTTTAATATGAGAAAAGCCTTTATTTGATTTAACCATAAATGTAGTAGTAAAGCAACTAAGATGACTGGGGGTATGCTAGCATGACAAATCAATTAGTTAGTAATACGTATTGACGTAGGCAATAATGCCAGCAGTCTGTTTACAGGTTCAGTATGTGTATATGTGAAAGAGAGAACTTCCATATCTCTGCACTAGAGATGATATATCGGTCAGCTGATATTATCGGCCGATATTGGCTTATTATCGGCCAATATGTTGACCTATATGGGGTGATATCTTTTTAAAGTCATATAGGCAGTATTTCATGTAATCTTTTCTTTAAATTCAAATTTAATATATATGTAAATGTTTTTTTTGTTATTTAGTTAGTTATAGTTAGTTTAGCCGGTTATAGTTATTTATAATTATTAAATTCCCAGTGGACTGATGTCATTTTATATAATAAAGTCTGATGTTAAATGGTAAAATATCATGCCTTCATTACATATCTGTGTTTTAAGGGATCATTGCACTCTTTTATATCGACAATGGCCCCAAAAATCGGTTGGGTTCTACTCTGCACACCTGGCCAAGCAAAGTGTAAAACAGCCAAAACATATATGTAGGTACAACGGAACGAGATGCTAAGTTAAAAAGATGAAATCCTGCTGTGATTTAATTCAAGGACTGACAAACTGCATAGCTTTTTCATTATGATTAGGGTTCTTAACTAAACAGTGTTTTTACTTTGGAACAAACACAGTTCCACAGAAAGAATTATTGTTGTAGGTCTATTAATGTATTTTTTCCAACTTTGTAACATTGAATACATAGGTAGGTGTTGCTATGACATTGCTGCCTGTCACACCTCCTCCGATGCTCAATGGTCAGCTTGCTGCAGGGTCATCAGTGGTATCGTGGTCTTTTTTTGCAACTTTGTGACACTTATTGTACACTGCCATTTTGATCAGGTCTTCCATAGAAAATATAGAATGTCTCTCAACCCACCATCCAATGAATGCAAAACAAGATCTTAAAATAGCCTATACTGTATGTTAGTGTGTCTGTTGTATGGTAGGCCTTTTTTAAGGGAGTACAACATTGTACTTACATCAGACTTCTGAAGCCTGAGGTGGATCAGGTGTATGTGGGTTGACACTGTTGTTACACAGGTTGCTGTTCATTATTGTTATGGAGTACAGAAAAGTTGTTTTATGCTGACGTTTCTACAGTAAATACAGCTGAACTGAAAACCAAGATTGTCCATCTAATGATCAAGGCAGATGTAGCAGTTCAGAGATTGTCACCCCCATATTCCTGAACTTCACATCTTGTTCCCTTGTAGCTATACATATGTATCAGTACATACAGTGCTAATGCAATGTTAGTACAGAATATTACACTGTCACACATCAATCAAATCTTATATCAAAGACATGACTGTATTTCTTCCTTGTTGACCAGGTGAAGTGCTGCTGGGCCTCATTGTCCTCAATGATGCCACTGGTGACAAAAAGCATTATTATTATAACAGTATGTACTCTGTGTACAATATATCAATAAACTTTGCAATATATCTTCCAGCCACACGCAGGAAATTACAAGCTGGAAATGTTGGTAATAAAAAGTTGTTTTTATAATAGAAGGTTAGTCTGATTATCTAGTGTTGTCTGGAACAAAGCTTTAAATAGGGCAATAAGATAAAACTTTACTGACCCTTGAGGAGTTCACAGCTGAATGGTCAGAAACAAGAGTTCCACCTACAGAATCTCTTACTTATGAACAGGACAAAAGGAAATATGTCAATAGTTGTCTATGAAGAAACATCCAGGACTCAGTATGAATGTTAGAGGTTAAATAAAGGCCAAAATAATTATACTGATGTAATGTTAAGGAACAAACAAATGAGTGAAAGATGTGAGTGAAACCTACTGAATCACTATCATCAAGATAACAACCCTTTCAGACTTTTTCTCACTGCTGAGTTGAGTCTCTAAACATGACTTTAGCAGATCACCTCGGGCCTTGAGATCATCTAAAGCTGCCACTCCTGCGTGTTTTTGTGATTAGCAAATGTGCCGTTACCATGGAGAAGCTATAAACTGTGGCTGGCCTGGATAATATTCCACCTGGTCGCGTTAACCTGACTCCATACACCACACATTATTCTTCCTGGAATTGTTTCAATTATAGCTCCAGACTCATGAATCAGTACATTAGTCACCTCTTAGCACATTAATCGTATTCAGTACTACCTCTCTGCACATGAGGCACTGTATGGCTGTAACAAAATAAGAAAAAAGAAGTGGAAAAAGCACCTGTTTATTCAAAACAGAAGAAAAAAAATTCAGCTGTATGAATGAGTAATGAAGACACAAGGGAACACCGCCCTGGATTGCTGGTGACTTTACAGCCTTGTTTTAATCAAAACACATACCAAATGTTCTCAAGTAATCATGCAAGCCAGACTGCTTTTACTGCTCATAGCAAGAACATTTTTCTCTCTGAGAAACTGAGTGAGGACACAGTATCACTGGAGTTCTTCAGGCATGTACGCTCCACTGCCATGTTGAGGAAGGGATATAAATCATTCAGGCATTAAATCAGTTTTATATTGGCATAACCCTCACCTTCCCTGTTACAGCTTGATGACAGGACATGTAGTTCCACAGGTTGACACTTGGCATTAAAACACATAATTATGGAAACAGATGTTAAAGCGGGCTGTGATATTTTAAGAGGTCACTCATTTGGTTCCCAAACATCCTGCCAAGTATTTTTCTTATACACACATCATCAACAGGTGACTGAACAACCACTCAATTAAAACCTGGTTAATTTCCAAATGAATCTGACTCTTTCTATGTGAGTTCAGACAGCTCACAGTAGCTTCGGTGTCCAGGCCTACCTACAGTACATTATATGATTTTTCCACTGCATTCTTGGTAGAAGAGAGATACATTCACACAACAGCCACAAAGAGACATTTAATCATCAGAGAAGAAATTAGTGATCAAAGATGATCAGGATCATTTCAATGAAGTCTGTGAATACTTTCAGGACCACAGAGATCAAGTTTAAACTCGTTCGAAGAGTTCGAAGAGATGACTGCAGACGACTGAAAGACCAAGAGCATCTTCAGTTTTGAAAGAGAGAGGAGAGGTGTATCTGATTTGTGTTTTCTGACATGGGGATGAAGTGTCCCATGCCATAACATATCACTGCATTTGTGGATGTTAAGCTGGTATCATTAGCAACAACAACAAACAAGCTACCGCCCCCATTTGTTTCAATTACATTTTGTTCATTTTTTAATTTTGATGAGAGAAGTTCAATTAAGAGCAGCAGCATGCCAGACCACCACACAGCACCATGGTCTGTGTCCAGCCCAACAGCAGAATTCAATTAACAACGTTGGCTTAACAGTCCTTCAGGGCTGCGACAACAAGCTAAATGTTATGTAGCTATCAACTGCTCAATTAAAAAATGGGAAATGTAAATCTGAAAACATTTTTAATGAGATAAAATTTCTACTTCCTTAAGGCAAGGAGAATGTCATTGTCATGGTTACCGTAATAACAACAGGATTACGGTTATGGGACACTCATGGTCAAACAAAAATTAGGGCTGGAAGAATTATGGCAAAAATCAAAATCACGATTAATTGAACTTTTAACCTCGATTACAATTAATGAACGATTATCTCCAGCCTTGATGAACAATGATGTATATTCACAGTTTCTTTAGTTTGGTATTTTCCACTGCTGCCCTCACACATGAGTATCTTTAGGGAGTGAAAATAAAGATGTTTTAAGATGTGACGCTGTGGTTAATGTCTAGTTTACTTGATTAGAACTATGTAAAGATCATGGTTTGGGTTCAAATGATCACTGGAGACAAGTTTTCAAATTCCTTAAAGATGTGCAACCTTTGCTGTCATGGCAACAGTGAACACCACCATTAATTGACATGAGCAAGATTAAGTCCATTAGAGTTTCTAAATGTCGGTTTCGATTAATTGCCCAGCCCTATAAACAATGTTGACACATGATTGGAACTGGAAACTCCTATGATAATTACTATAGCCCCTACAGTGTGCTGTCACTTGAACATAACACACCTCTGACTCAACATTATACACATCCTGTTAGCTTAGAAAGGTATTCCAACCTTCTTAAGAGTTCATTTGCAACATAAAGTGGAAATCCATTGTAGGTGAACTACTGTTGCTCAGCATCATTGTGGTGGTAAATGTGTTAAATTGCTTTGACTATTGCAGTTTAACCAAACAAGATTTTAATTGCTATAGCTTTCTCCACACCAAACACCACCAAATCTTTACTCCTAACAGTAGGCTGATTAACCATTTTCAATGATCAGACCTACTACACAGTGGTCATCAGAACCCACACATGTGAGGCGTGCTTGGCCATTCATTCATAAGAAAAGAAGAAATAGAGCAGCAGTGGATTAGGCACGCTGCCCTGCAGGGCTTCTGTGTTTTTGGTGGAGAGTGGAGCAAGTGTGACTTCCACTTCTCACAACCATCAGAGGGCTTAAGATCTGATTGCTGGTGTTCAAATCCTGGAAGCTCAATCCAATTAAAAATGTTCCTTATAGCTTGTGACACTGCCCTTTGTGCAGGAGATTGTTTGTCATTTGAAGCCCTCAGGTTGTCTGGATGATACTGTCCCAATTTTTTAAGGAGGTTTTCCCCACTGTTGGGCCATCTTGTCTCACAGTCATTAATAGCAGTCTGTCCTCTGGAGTGATACCTGTACATTTTAAACATGCAGTTGTGCAGCCTTTGTTAAAAACCTGGGCTGGATCTTACTGTTTTGGCATATTTCAAGCCTTTCTCTAAATTGCCTTTCTTTTCTAAAATCTTAGAGAAGATTGTTTATTCTCAGTTCATGGGCTTTTGAAATGAACAAAATATTCTTGAGATTTTCCAATCTGGTTTTAAAACATTGCACAGCACATAATCAGTGCTTTTAAGAGTTTTTAATGATATCTTTTTATCTACTGACTCTGGTCACTGTGTTGTCCTTGTACTTTAGATTTGACTGCAGCATTTGATACAGGACCACGAAAGACAGTAATCCACGCCTTTGTGATTACTGTAATGCACTTTATATGGAGGTTAGTGGGTACTCCATTGCTCATCTTCAACTGGTACAAAATGCTGCTGCACAAACAAATGATTTAAGATACCTGTTTGATTTGGTCCTATAGGGGAAAGTATACCTTCTCTTAGATGAGAGAAGCTGAAACTCTGCATTGAAGAGGATGGAGAGGATTCACCAGAATGGCCTTTGCCCTCTGAGTGACTCGAGCTTGATACAGATATTCAAGATCATTCAGGCTAATGCCAATCGTTTTGACACCATGTGCTGATTTTATGATTTTATGTGTATACATGCATATTTTTATCTTGTGCGGGCAGTGCATTTATTTTATTTTATTTATTGCTTTTATCTTTCTATTGTGTGCTCAAACATTTTATTGTGCTTCTATTGTGTTATCTATTTATTGTGTTTTATCTTGTGTTTGTTAAAATCATGCTATATAAATAAAGTGGATTGGATTGGATACATACGTTAAGCTTTAAGCTCTTGTGTCTTCTGTAGATCCACTGAGGCAGGCAGTCAGATGTGGATCAAGTTTGTGGTAGAGTCCTAAAACTATCACAGCATGGATAGATGACGGATGGATGACAGATATGAGAGCTAGAGGCCGACTACAGGGGCAATGGTGGTGATCTTCAGACAGGAGGATTACAGCCTGGGCCAGAACAGGCTGAATATGTCAGAGTTGACATCTGCCAGTTGACTTGAACGAGCTTGGAGAATGGGGACAGGGAGGCCATTGGGACCAATGGCCTGAGGCACATTTGCTCAAAAAAGAGGCTTCCTCAGCACAGCTGTCAGCATCTGTGTCAGGTAGTGGACTCTTCAGGACAGCAAGGGATTCGACTCACTGCCAAAACGAGTGTAAAATTGCACACAGCTGAGGTACTTGCCTGGTTCCTGACCTGTTTTGTGGCACTTGAAGAATGACTGGATCAAACAGTTTCTACAGGACAACTGAGGACTCTCTGTTTCTCCCAATTTTCTATGTTTGAATACTTCCTGGTGCAGTTTTTCTCTGTGGCTAGATTTGTACACTTTGACCCTCTTTTGATGGGGCTTAACATCTTCTAACCCACCTGCCTTATCTGACTGATGGTGTTTCTTGACATATCAGCCTGTTTTATTTTACTAATATGTATTAGCAATAGTAATGATGGCCAAAACTACATAAGTAAGACCCAGAGAATAAGAAACTGGAATCTCCCTTAAGGCTGCAACTAATGATTATTATAATTATTGATTTATCTTCTCGATTAGTTGTTAGAAAGCAGAAAATATTCAAATTTAAGAAGTTTGAACTAATGAATTTTAGCATTTTTTCCTTAAGGCAAGGCAAGGCAAGGCAAGGCAAGGCAGTTTTATTTATATAGCGCATTTCATACACAATGGCAATTCAATGTGCTTTACATAAAACAGAAAAATATGTAATTTGAGAAACTTAAAACATACAATTAACCCCCACCCCACCCCCCCATAATAAAAACAAAGTACAGAAAAATAGAAAGACATAAATAAAATGATTGCAGCATAAAATAATAGCTTTAAAATCATTAAAAGGACAAAGAGTGCAAATGAAAGATTAAAATGTAAAGTGCTTTAAAAGAGCTCAATCATAAGCTCAGGAGAAGAGAAATGTTTTTAACCTGGATTTAAAAGTGTTCACAGTTGGGGCTGATTTCAGTTCTGCTGGTAGTTTGTTCCAGTTGTGTGCAGCATAACAGCTAAAAGCTGCTTCACCATGTTTAGTTTGAACTCTGGGCTCAACTATCTGACCTGAGTCAGTAGATCTCAGAGCTCTACTGGGTTTATATTCTACTAACATGTCATTCATGTATTCTGGACCTAAACCATTCAGTGATTTGTAGACCATTAGCAGAACTTTAAAATCTATTCTATAGCTGACTGGGAGCCAGTGTAAAGACTTTAGAACTGGAGTAATGTGCTCTGATCTCTTTGTTCTGGTCAAAACTCGAGCTGCAGCGTTCTGAATGAGCTGCAGCTGTTTAATGCTTTATTGTGGGAGTCCAGTCAGAAGACCGTTACAGTAGTCGAGTCTACTTGAGATGAAAGCATGAATCAACTTCTCCTGGTCTGTTTGAGACATAAAACCCTTCACTCTGGATATGTTCTTAAGCTGATAGAAGGCTGTTTTGGTGATTGATTTGATGTGACTGCTGAAAGTCAAATCTGAGTCAATCAGCATGCCAAGGTTTCGGACTTGGTCCCTAGTTTTTAGAGAGAGTGACTCGAGATGTTTACTGACAGCAATCCTCTTCTCTTTATTGCCAAAAACAATGACTTCAGTTTTGTCCTGATTTAATTGAAGGAAATTTTGGAACATCCAATTAGTTACTTGCTCTAAACAGTGACACAATGACTGTATTTGACTGTAGTCATCTGGGGACAGTGCTAGGTATATCTCTGTGTCATCTGCATAACTGTGATAGTCTACATTAGAGTTCTGCAGAATTTGACCCAAGGGCAGCATATATAGACTGAACAGAAGGGGTCTAAGAACTGACCCCTGAGGAACTCCACGTCATAGCCACTCGATCCGATTCATAACTTCCAATGGTCACAAAATAACTCCGCTCTTCCAAGTAGGTCCTGAACCAGTCTAGGACTGTTCCGCTGAGTCCTGCCCAAGTTTCCAACCTGTTCAACAGTATACTGTGGTCCACAGTGTCAAACGCAGCACTGAGATCCAACAGGACCAGAACTGACACCTTGCCTGAGTCAGTGTTCAACCTTATGTCATTTAACACTCTAATAAGAGCTGTTTCTGTACTGTGGTTAGGTCGGAAGCCTGATTGAAATTTGTCAAAAAGGCCACTGGAGTTCAAGAAATTACTGAGTTGATTAAAAACCACTTTCTCAACGATCTTGGCTATAAAAGGAAGATTTGATATAGGTCTGTAGTTGGTTAACATGGAAGCATCCAGCGTTCTCTTTTTGTGGCTTAATGGCAGCTACTTTTAGGAGTTTAGGAAACACACCTGATTTAAGTGAGCTATTTATTACTTGTCGCAAATCTGTTTGGACAGAGTTCACAATAGTTTTAAAGAAATCTGATGGCATTGTGTCAAGACAGCATGTTGATGGTTTTAGATGCTGCACCTCTATGGTTTTTTGGTCAACTGTTTTAAATTCTGACATTGCAGTTGAGTTATTCCTGGGAGGTCTGAGGGATTGTGTCATTTTATTGTTTTGTTGATTTGTGTTGATATTTAACCTTATGGACTGGATTTTTTTCACTGAAAAAGCAAATTCATTGCATTTTTCTGTGGAAAGGAGTTCTGGAGCTATCTGTTTAGGGGGGGTTGTAAGCTTATCAACCGTAGCAAACAGAGTACGAGTGTTGTTGATGTTCTTATTAATTATTTCAGAAAAGTGTTGCTGTCTAGCTTTGAGTAACTCATATTTAAAATTACAAAGACTTTGTTTGTAGAGGTCAAGGTGAATTTGAAGTTTAGTTTTTCTCCACTTACGCTCTGCTTTCCTGCATTCTGTTTTTAAAGCCTTTATCATCATAGTGTTCCTCCATGGTGTTTTCTTTCTGCTCAAGGTTGTCTTAGTTTTAATAGGTGCAACAGCATCCATGACATTTGAGATTTTCCAGTTAAATGTATCCAGGAGTTCATCAACTGACTCTGCACTCACAGTTGGTGACATAGCTATAGCCTCCATAAATTTTGCACTGGTATTCTCATTTATGTACCTTCTCCTAACAGACACAGAGGTTAACTGAACATTTGGAATGATCTGTAAGTCAAGGAACACACAAATGATCAGAAAGAGCCAAGTCCTTAACATCAACAGAAGAAATATCAACACCTTTAGAGATAACCAGATCCAGAGTGTGGCCTCGAGTGTGTGTGGGCCCTTTCACATGTTGCAAGAGGCCAAAAGTGTCAAGTAGAGCAGAGAGTTCTTTGGCGTTACTGTCCATGTTATTGTCTACATGAATGTTAAAATCCCCTGATATGATAAAAGAGTTGTAGTCAGTGCAGATAACTGACAGCAGTTCAGCAAACTCATCAATGAATTTTCCTGAATATCTTGGAGGTCTATAAATGATTAAAGAACTTTTGGATCACCTTTTAATAAAAAACAGAGATGTTCAAAAGAGCTAAAATCACCTAATGTAATTTCCTTGCACTGAAATACAGATGGCAGCAACTCCCCCGCCTTTCTTACCAGTTCGACACTTGTTCATAAAACTAAAATTTGTTGGTGCTGCCTCATTGAGAATAGCACAACAGCTACATTCAGTCAGTTTCACTAAGAAGTAAAAAATCTAGATCATAGGTCATAATGACGTCATTAACTAGCAGTGATTTGTTTGCTAGCGATCTGATATTGAGTAGAGCTAACCTTGTGGAGATAACAGGAGACACTGGTATATTTTGAGGTTGACATGCTATACTTAGTAAATTAACAGATTTAATTGAACTCTTGTTATTTCTCACCAGTTTAACCATTCTTCTGTTACCTGTCATCACAGGGATTGAGAAAACTACCTGAACTCCATAGGGCCCTGACTTTTCCTGGGGGAGAACATAATTGGTATCAGTATTGCAGCCTGGACCTGGCACATATCAGTCAGACTCACAGATGATCTGAGTCAAAGGAGGTGGGGGGGGGGCTCTGTGACTCTTGGATGATGGTTGTTTCTGTCACGTGGTTTGTTTGGGTTAAAAAACCAACACAATAATTTAGTTTAAAATGTTGCCAACAACGCCACCTAAGTTGAGGAGCTTAGGACTCCATAATTACAGATAGGCTACAGGTTCTTTTTATCAGGACGGAGCAGAGTTAAAAAACCACCAAAAATATAGAAAGTTCACCAGGATTTATTATAAAACATAGTCCAAAGTCTTTTCCTGGATCCGGACCGTCCTGGAGGAATCCTTCTCCAGACTGGATGCTGCCTTCTCTGGATCCACTTGTTCCCTCGGTCCGGTACTCCACCTGTAGACGTAAAACACAACCGCCAGCCCTCTATCGACACACCAGTCTACGCCCTCTCTCCCTCCTCTGCCTGGCCCTACAGCCGGCCTTCTCAGTGTCTGCATTTTAGATTTGCGAATTAACACTCACACTTATCCTGGGTGATAACTGAACGTCATTCACCCAGGCTGGAGTAGTTACGCCGACAGACACGGGCCGCTGCACTTCAGGTAGGAGGATCTTTCTGCGATGTAGGTTCTTGGTGGCCTGCTGGTTCTCCGGCTGGTTCCTCATCTCCTCCGTCTCTGGCCTTCTCTGGCCTTCCTTCGTCTCTGGCTCTTCTCTGGCCTGAAATAAAAAGGGTCATACCTGCGCAAGCTGCCAGCTGTGGCTTGTTGCGCTGATTGTCTATCGGCTGTAGGACGTTCAAGGTCAGCTCGAAAAAAGGAACACAATGTGTAATTAAATCACAGCAAAACAAACATTAAACTGACCCCGTCACATTTCCAGCGTGGTGGAATGGGAGGGGCTTGACGATGGGGGAAGTTGAGGGGAGAAAAAATGGGATTTGGGCGTGGTGTGAGTTGGATTCCAACATTGACAAGGTCATTCATCCTGTCGGTGAAATCCAGAAGTGGGGAGTCCTGACTAAGTGGAGAGAATGAAAGGCTGGATGGGGTCCTGGTGGGTGAAAGTTGGGAGTCTCCAGCTAAAGAATGACTCAATAGGGGTTGAGCATAGCTCAGTGGGTAGCGCACCCGCCCCATGTGTTGAGGCTACAGTCCTCGTTGCAGGTGACCCCGGTTTGAATCCCGAGCCAAGCGGTCTTATCCTGCGTGTCATTCCCCCTCTCTCTGCCTGTTTCCTGTCTATCTCCACTGTCCTGAACATTAAAGGCAAAAAAGCCCGAAAAAATATACTTTAAAAAAAAAAGAAAAAAGAATGACTCAATAATGAAATAAATAAATAAATATGGTAATATAAAACACATATATAACTCATCTTGATCTACACCAAGGGAGGAGTAGGATAAATATGATCAACAATATATATTCAATTATTCATCAGGTTTGTAAGATGCATTTTTAGTCCATTCTACCTTTACTTTCTGGGAACTAAAGGTACAGAATTCCAAAATGACATTGTTCTGTACATTACTGTTCTCATTGCGTTTGGTCTAGGTCTATCACTACATGCCTGTGTTGTAGCTATGTCTGTCAGTGTAATGTTTATATAAGCATTTAGGTTTTTTTTCCTTAAACAAATATTCATAAAAATAGACAAGCTGACAATCTATGTTCTACTGTTAGCTATTTATGGCTCTGATGCATTTTTTAAATATTGGACCTATTTTTGCACCTAAGGGTAAGATGTGCTGCTTTGTATTGGGCTAGTTGTAGTTTCCCCAGATCCTTTTTAGCTGCACTGGACCACACAGCCGGAAAGTAATCAAGGTGGAATATCACCAAAGCCTGGATAACCTGAACAGTAGAAGCTAGTATTAAAAGCTCTGCATATCTCCTAAACATGGAAAGCCCACTTCCCATTTTCTTACTTATGTTCTCAATATGAGTAGGCTAAGATAGATGACTGTCTAATGTAATGCCAAGTAATTTTGTTTCACATTCTTGCTCAATCCCCAAACCTCTCAAAGATAAATTGAGTGTTTGGGTTGACTTTAACGTGAGCCAAAGACAATAGATTTATTTTTTTTTAAGTTTAGGATCACAGATTTGCAACCACATCTGAAATAAGTTGTAACTCCTTGTTTAGAGCTACAGACAAGTCATCCATATATCCATATAAAACAACTGTTGTGTAACTTGTAGTCTTTGAGTGTGTGCATTCTTATGTGTGATTATCTGCCTCACCTTGATTAGTGTCACCTCTGTCTAATTATCGCATCTTCCCTTGTGTTTTTAGTTGTGTGCTCCCCTTTGTCTCTTCGGCTTCCTGTCATCGTCCCAGCCCTTTTAAGTGTATACTCCTTTGTGTATTTGATCCAGTTTAGTTTTTAACCCTGTCTTCTGCCTTTTGTTATTTGGATACCTCTGCCTAACCTGACTGCCTACCCATGTACTGAACCTGCTTCATCATTAACGATTGGAACAGTTTTTGGAGTTAAGTCTTGCTCTTCAGTCTGCATCTCTTGTCAGTCATTACACTGTTGTGTCATTCATGTACATGACCACATCGGCCCTCTCTAAGAATGATAGAACTTCATTTATGAATATGGTCAACAGCAGTGGCCCCAGGCAGCTTCCTTGTGGAATTCCAGAATGTACCGGTACATATTTGGTATCCGATTAACTCCCATTAAAGTCTGTGTAAAATAAGAATAAATATGTGTTCTGAGTTTGACATACCACAGAAAAATGTGTTGTTAACCACCCTGCCAAATTTGAATGATTAAAAAAATCGCCAAATATATGAAATTAGGTTTCAAAGTTGTGTAAAACTCAGCCTCTTTCTCTGCTCCCAAACGCTGTGGGAGTGCCCGCTGAGTTCACTGAAACCCCGCCCCGTACCAAGTGTCACCTGTCAATCAAAGTCACCACCTCTACCAGAAACATGGACGCTACGTCTGAGAGCTTTCTGCTGCTAACTCAACTGATAGCTCAGCGGCTAACTCGGCTGCTAGCTCGGCGGCTAACTCAGCTAACTGGCTAACTGTAGACTGTAGTAGTAGTAGTGTGTGCTGAATGTATTTATACCTCTACAGCAGCAGGGGCGGGTTTATGCTAACGCAGCGGTGATTTACAGACCCGCCCACTAAATCCTGAACACAGAACTCTGATTAAAATAATTTCTCTTGGTTTATTTCCAGGCTTAGAAGAACCATCCCTGTTTGTAATTGTGTGGGCCCTGTCTGTCTCAGTGTCCTCAGGGAGATCAAGCTTTCCCACCCTAACCCTAACCCATTTTTTTCAGTTCCTTTTGAAAGAACTCCAAGCTCATTTTCAGTTCTTGCTGCTCTTGCTTGTTTGACCGATGGTGACGGAATCCTCTTCTACCCATGTTTCCTTGGCGCCATGGTGTTGATTGCAATCAGATTGTCTAATTAAACATTCAGACGTCCGACGATCAGCAAGACATCATCTTGTCTCTAAACCCAGCAGTGCAACACGACACATCACAGCTGATCAGTCAGTCCAATCAGCTTACTTTAAGTGTATTACTCATTATACAGCACAGAATGAAGCAATACTCACGAGTACCCAGACCTCTTACATGCTGTTCCTGTACTACACATTCACAATAACAGCTTCAGAGATAAGCCAAACAGCCTAAAGCACATAATAAACCTCTTTGCTTCATTCTTTTTAAGGAGAATAAAGGAGGAAGATATGTTTAAAAATATCTTTTTTTTCCATTTAATTCTTATGTTCTTATTTATGTACGATAAATGATACAATACCATGCATTTGACTCATTATCTGAAGTATTCTCTTTTCTTTGATCAGGTATTGATGTCAAGTCCCACTTCAGGTGTTGCTCTGATTTTCATTTTTTTATAAAATAATCCATTGCTGTTAGTTAACTTCAAGAAAAACACCAGAGCTAATATCATTAGCAACAATGGAAAACAATGGTTACATTTAAATCTATCAACCAGAAATGAAAATTCCTTGTTTATTGTGCATTCACAGATTTAAGAATTCAGTCTGTTTTCCAGAAACTAGTCCATTCACCGTTTAACAGTGAACACATCTGACCGTTTACCATGTAACTATCGTTTAATGAAAGGATGCAAACTTAATTTTACTTTCCTTCCTCTGATAGACATGAAAATATTGTGTTTGATCACACATGCTGACATTTTCTAGCTGTTACAACACTGAAGGGCGCTGTTTCATTCATTTGAGAGAACTCACTGAAAAATGGAGAAGATATGACCACAACAATGAATAGTATCCATTATTGTCAAAGAAAATTACATCAAAAGATTACATCTTTTTATTTTTATCTTATGATGAAGTCCTGACTTTCCATGGCCCAAATTTCCACAAGGGGTCCAGAATTGATCGCGGCACCCCCCACCCCAACCGGCCCCTGCCCAGAATCACCATGGACTACATGACTCTGGTCTGTATTGTTTGGCAATGTCTGCCAAAAATAGCTTCAACTCTTGCTGTTCCTCTCCATGGTGATCTTTGTTAAGAGGGGCTAGTGTAAGAAAACGAGAAAGGTCCTTAAACACCATTCAGAATGGAGCACTGACTCAGTGACCCAGTCTCCTTGTGAGAGCAAGATGTGGTCTGTTGGATGACATGGAGGGATGTGGATATAGTGGGTAGTTGACCCTCCCCTCACAGCTGTGAGTCCTCAGCCCCCAGGCCCCCCCTCCTCATGCTCCATGCCAAGCTCATGCCCACCCTCCCCTTGGCTCAGCGAGCGGCTGTCTAGGACAGATTACGCTGGCAGGCGCCCAGACTGATGCCCGGCCCTGAACAACAGAGCGGCCTTTGTGCTGAAATGACAAACAGCAAAGTCAAGCCAACATCTGCAGGATAAAGAGTTGGAGGGTTGGGAAGGTCAGCTGTGGGGAGGAAAGGCCAGAGTGGAACAGAAGGGCAGAAGACAAGAAGGAAGAAAAACACTGGAGGACTCAGCTGGATGTACCAAACACTCCAGACCCCCCCCCCCCCCCCGGCCCCCCATGCCACAAATGTATATAGCATTTGCAACATAGATGCACTGCAAGATTGCTTCTGTACGTACAACAAAAAAATGGCCCTGGAATTATTGGCCCACTGAGTGCCCCCCCCCCCCCCCCCCACAGTCAGACAAACACCACCAGTGTTGAGTGTAATGCATTACAATGTTACAATTTAATCAGATTACATGTATCTGTAACACAGTAATGTAACATGTTACAGTGTCTACAGTCAGTAATCACATTACAGTTACTAAACAAAGAAATATGGGGTTACTTGAGTTACATCAGTTCTTCAATTATTATGCATAAATTGGGCGGACGAAAAAATAATCCAAGGTGCATTTCATGCTCACTTCCAGCACGACTGACTGACCTCTCATGCTAACACAAAGCTAATAGCAAAACAATTACAGACCCACAGTGATGCTCAGGCTCAGTTCAGATTCCAACCAAGCAGCTTGTGCCTTGTTTGTTCATCTCTGTCTTTCAGAAACAAACTCAGTAAAGTACCGATAATAGTGAACAGACTTTATAATATAATATATAATATAATAGATAATAGTGAACAGACTTTATAATATAATATATAATATAATAGATAATAGTGAACAGACTTTATAATATAATATATAATATAATAGATAATAGAAAACTTTGGTGAGCTATCTGGACTGGTGTTATGTTGGGATGGAAACACCATCTAGTGGAGCCGTGCCAATCTAGTGCTGACTCTGAGGAGAAACAGGTTGTCTATATTAGTTTGACGCAGGTATTATTAGTACAACATGGCATTGAAAATGCAGTTTTAAAAAGAGACATAAATAACTGAATTTTTAGTTTGTACACATTTGTACTTCCATTTCCTCGCTGCTTTTCCTTTTCCTATTAGGAGTTGGATTGCTTCTCCTTATTTAGCTTCTCCTTAACCTCTCCAGTTAACCTTTCTGTGACACTTTGGTCTCTGTGCTACTAAACTGCTGAACTGTTACCTCCAAGTGCACCCAGTCAGTTGCCAATGGTTATACTGTAGTTACCTTGTGCAGCTTAAAGATGAGGCTTTACACATCTGAGGGATTTAGGACTTCAGGAAATCGAAGGTGCTCAAAATCCATCACACTTGAAAATGCAACATATTTAGTACAGTATATACAGACATGCTTTATATTTTCTATTTTTTTTTAAATGCACTAAAAATGACAGCATATACACACCTACATAGATTTGGTCAGCACTGTAGAATTCATTTGGGATTGTCACATCAGGATGAACACTGCTGCAGCTGCTGCCAATAAAATCCCTAATGATGTAGGTATGCAAGCACTGACATAATTATGTCACTTGCTCCATAACTCATTTAAATCAATATTACTGGTTATTAATTGCTATCCATACTGTGAGGATTGGACATTTTGACAGTATTATGACAAGGCTGCTTTCATGTGTCATTAATCTAAGTTCTGTTATAGAGGATGGAAACTATTATTTTGAATTCAATTTTTAAACAACAGTCTACTTAACTTGATGATGATGATGATGAGAGATTATATATATATATATTATATTAATGACAGTAACATGCTCTACCTTGGAATTAGCCCCTGACTAATTATGTGCTGGAAATGAATTTCTTTTTAAAGCCACTGTGTGTAATATGAAAAGTGTTGCTTGTTGTGATAGACTCTGTAGTTCACCTCAGCTCAAAGCAGCCTTCTACCGTCTTTTATTCTTTTGATACTGTGGCATCAGAGATTTCCCCAAAAAACATAAAAGACCTAAAATCCAAGTTTTGTTTTGCTTTCTACCTCAAATATCGATGCTGCTCTATAGGGGTGGGAATCAACAGAGTCTCCACGATACTTCTGTCACGATACAATGTTATTGCGATTTTAAATATATTGCGATATGCTGTGATATTGCAATTCATTACCTTTTTTCAACTGCAAATGATGTCCCCAAAGGAAAACTTCCTCCTGCACACTGACTGTCACCTCTGCTCATCTCGCCCTCTAGTGAACTGAGAAAGCAATTGATTTTATTATTCTAGTACCAAAAACGTATATTTTCATTTGAAACTTATGTAATAAAATATCAATGTTTAATGTCTGTGTATTGATACAGTATTCCCAGGCAAAATATCGCAATACTATGCTGTATCGATTTTTCCCACCCATCTCTACTGCTCCTTATCTTTGCAGTAGACAACAAAAGATTTAATGGTCAGTAGTTAAAAAGCTGAGGCTGCAGATCACTTTATTTTTTATCTCTTTATTATTTTATTTTTGCAAAAAACTCATTATGCCTGAATGCTATATTGTTGTTCTTCAGTTGCGTCTCTAGAACACTGTTAAATGACACATATACATCATCATGTAGGACTCTCTATTTCCTTCTCCATCTGTAGAAATAAAATCCAGTAGAACTACAATCCTCTCTACTGCCAGCTCCACTTGTGATACCCTAGAGAGGGACTATTAAAGGTAAAGAACAAAACAGGTTATGGTTTTTAAAAGGAGTTAAAAGTGGTACAGAAATCTTATATCGACTTGTCAAATGATTTCCTGATGTGACAACTTAGTCCATATAATGATATCAAGGTTAGGACCAATTCAATCTCAGGTTCTTATGTTCACAAATGCGGTTTTGGAGCCAAAATTGAGAACAGTCCATTGTATTTTGCACTTCCACTGTTCAAACTCCATATGTTGCCTTTTCATAAAAAGTGCTATTCATCATTCATAATATTCAGATGTAAGCTAAGTGGTGGAAACACGTACAGTTGAAAAGGCTGATCTGTCAATCACTAATGAATGGTAAATCCATTGAAAGTCATTTGTCTTCCCTTAGCAAAAAGTAGTATACTTGAAGTTCATTTTATTAAGTATGCTTCAATGTAAGTATAAGTATAGAAAGTATACTACGGACCATGTACTTGTAGTGTACTAGAAAGTTTACTAATTTAATACCTCTTCGGACTAAATTGGAACATTTTTAAGTTTATAAAAGTATACTTTAAGTATACAACAAGTACACTCTTCTATATACTACTAGTGTACTAGTTATATACTATATAAAAGCTCATGTGTGTAGTGCTAAATTAAATGTAAGCACAAGTCAATGACTTGACCTTATTCTGTACTTGGATCAAGATATACTAAGTATTAGTACTTTGTGGCAGAAAGAAGTAAAAAAGTATAATGAAGTACAAGTATAAGCTTTAGTATTAAAGTATAAGTGTAAGTCTTAGTATTAATGTACTTAGTCTTAGACTTTTCTTATACTTTTCAGTATAAGCCAAGTATACTTCACTATAATATTCTCAGTTTTAGTATAAAATAAGTATACTCATAGTACACTTCAATAAACTACTTTTTGCTAAGGGTTACCTTTGAAAAGTCAGTTGGCACCTCAAAAACAGAACAGCAACTAAACAGCAAACCAATACACAACCAATATACTGTATTATTATTATGTACACTGACACTAACCATCTCAATACATATCCTCATATACAAGCCATAATCCTAGAGACACTTTCTGAGGAAATGTATGTCAGCTTACACATACCGAACAGTAGTACATTAGCTTCATTATTTTCCGTATGAATACAATAACATTACATAAATACTAAGGTCTTTTTAAGGTTTTTGTGGTAATGATTTCAAGGGTTTTCTTTTTAGTTGGTTGAAAAGTGATTGCTAAGGCGTTTTGGGTGGTTGTGATGAAGAAGAAAGACGTTTGGACAATTTTAGACCAATAAATGACTTTGGGCCATGTACTGTACGACTGATAGAAAAATATTGTGTATATTCTGCTGTTTCATTAACTGTTGACCAATGAAGTGTTATGACCTATGACCTAGTTGCTAGAAGAAGATTCTGAGCTCTTATCTGTAATTTTCTCATACAGCTTCCTCTTAAAAATTCCTGTTTGGACCAACATTTGTTACAAAAGATGCTTGGATGGGAGCTGTTAACCATGAAGAGATAACTGCTTATGACACGTGTTTGAATTAAAGTACTGTTCCCCTCCAGTCTGGGAAGCTTCCCTTATACAGATTGTTTGTGTGTTGCCTGTGTAACATTTGTGTATTGCTGAATTAAAGAGATGCTGACTTCACATTTTTATTTCCTACAAAGACATATTAAAATAAGCATACTCTCCTCTTTACAGACAGATATATTACCTACAACCTATCCCAATGTAGTTTTACCACTATGAATTCATCACTCATAGAACAGCCTGACACTCTTTCCACATGGTTGCTTAGGTTTCTCTTGTGGTTCCTGGGTTAATGCTAGTGTGTTCCAGGTGGTTGGTAGAATGTAACCACCAAGTTGCCGTGTGGTGGTTATGTTGTTCTTGTTCTTATTAGTATCCATTGCTTTGTGGCTGCACGGATTGTGCTGTGGAGTTTCCATGGTGATTCTGGGTTGTTGCTGGGTGCATTTAATGGTAACAATGGCATCCAATGCAAGGGCTGTGGTGAGAGAGGCTGTATTAGTATTAGCAACAATTGTAATAGTACAAGTCACAGCAGTGGTACTAGTACTGTGGCAGCAGTCATAATTTATGCCCTGTAAGAAGAAAACATTTTTCTGCCCTGAGTCAATGAGGGTCAATAAACCTTTTTTCTAAAAGTGCTCACAGATGAAGCCTGACTCTCTTGTGACGCATTTGTCTGCTCCATTCATGACCGGGTGTGGTCCTCTGAGCTCATGGCCTCGCGGTGGGAGCCAACTAGTTGAACCTTGGAAACATATTACTGCAAGATCTGAGGAGGAGGGGACTTCAACAAGAGTGACACCCTGATTTATGATGATTAATAGCATGCTGAAATGATGAAGCCGAGGAGTCTTGGTGGAGCTGGTTTACGTCACGTCTAAGGTTGTCGTATGTGCCTCTCAACAGCTATGTTGACTCTAGAGCAGCTATGACAAATGGAAAGAAAGCACACTAATGTAGATGCGTCGCGTGCTGTATCTACATAGGCCTTTTCTCACCTCCTCTATTGCAACAGCCCTGTGCTTGGACGGAGCAAAAACCACAAAGCAGTTGTTTTACTGAGGTGAAACAAGGGCACTTCTAAAAGAATGACAATATTCCTGCCAGAGTGTAAATTTCACCACATTGTGTCAATAAGAAAATTCTTGTGGTTCTATTTGCCATGTAAGTGTTCACTTGATAAATGAGCTTAAAAGTTGATGTATGTAATGTGTGTGTAACTATTTAGATCCAGTACAGTAATGCAGTGAAGCAGAAAACCTGTACTAAAATACCCATGATCTAGTGATGATTGTATAGTATATACTATTTATTTAACTGTCCATACATGGTGACAGTAATGATAATTAAATATAACAATATGTTCACTGTTTTGGCGCCATGATATGTGGGCACCAGCAGTGACAAGCTTTGTACTTAACAGACTGCTAACAGATTTACTCACCAGTTGAACCATGTTGCTTGGTCAACGAATTTGATGGGCTTAAATTTGTCATAAAACTGTTGGGGAACATCCAAGTTGAATCTAATATGAGCCTGAGTCCTGAGTAAAGGAGGTTTAAAACCAAGAAAGTTGGATCTGAACCTAGCAGTAACACAGCAGGAGGGTTACTGCGGTTACTGGCTTAACACTGGGTTACTGGGGGTTCAGATAGGACCGCAACATTTCTCAAGCACTGGCAACTCAACGACACAAACTGATGCCTTCTGTAATCTTATCACAAACTTTAAAAAAGGAGGAAGCTTTGAATAGACTTATAGGCAAATAAAATAACATTTTTTGCTAACCAATATCATAAACATAGCTGTGATACATTCTGTTCCAAACACATGCAGTATGTATCAATCAGACACACAGGGTGCTTCTCTCTCTTCATTGCATATGCCTTTAATCTTTACATACTGTTCAGGGTCATTTTAGGGTCAATTTGACCCATTTGGGAGCTGTAAAAGCACCATGTGCACATTTATTTTAGCTGGACTTTCCCTAATGTGACCCACAGGATACATAAAATGCATCTTTTAGAAAATTAAATTAAATTGTGCAGCTGATACACATTTTTATATATGCAAATGCACATATTTAACCTGTGTTTATTAAAAGAAAATACAAAAGTCAGCATTCAAACATGTTGTATAAAATGTTCTCCTGGATCATAAAATTGGTAAGATTGTGAATGCTGTGAAGATTAATCAAACAGAAGGATTAATCAAACATATATTAATGACTGACTGGGAATTTATCTATGTGAATTGGTGTAGAGACTAATTATGAGTCAGAATATGAACAGTATGTGAGAGTTAAAGGGGCTATATGCGAAATACAGCTTTATTAGCTTTCAGGAATTTTATTTTTGCTATGTAAACAACTAGTGTTGTATTGACATCTGGAGTAGAGAGTCATGTGACACGCCCTCTGTGTGTGTTGTTCTGGAGCCTCTGTTTTGGAAGCCGTGCCGGCAGCGCGTTCATGTTAGTGCATGTGAGCCACCTCCTCCTCTCCTCCACCGGAACCGTTAACCCACTCCCCCTATATGACCGCTGCAGTGAGGGAGGAGCAGCGGGCACCTTTCGAAAGCTACTGGAAACAGGCACCCGGGTCAGCCTCGGTCTTTTATTTCCAAGGCAGAGAGCGAGAGGCAAAAGGAGCTGGAGCTTCTTCTCTTGGACCGGTAAGTAACTTTATGTGTATTTACAGTCACATATCTGTTTAGTTAGTGTTAGACTAACGTTAGACATTATGTCGCATATCATGTTCATTTAGTTGACAGTCTTAGGATGGGCTAACGGTCAGGCTCGAGCTGTTGCCTCTCTAATATTAGTTATATTTGAGGCTCAGCGGTGACAGAGCAGCAGACAGCCGCATGTGCTGCAGCTTGGAGTAGCATCCAGCTGCAGCCCCGGAGCAGAAGCCCCTGACGTGACAAAAGCCTCTGGCTTGACGGAAGTGCCCCTGGCATGACGGAAGTGACGTAGAATACCACTGTTGTACACATTGATGTGTTACAGTTCTGTTTTAACATCTCAAATGTGGTTTACTGCCCCTTCAGTTTAGAACAAACATATAAGACAATATATGTGGAGTGTAGATTGTACAGATACAGATACAATTGATCTTTTTTTTTGGTCCAGATGGTTACAGCAAGAAGAGAAAGGTGATGTATACCTCTAAAAAATTTAGTATTTATGATTATTGTTTTCTGGAATTGACTGTGCAATACTGCTCATCAATAAACTTGACATGATTTGAGATTATATTCATGCTTCATCCATTTCAACATTATCCTTTTTAACACTGTAGATAAAGTATTAGTTAAGGCTCCGCCGGCTTAGTCCACTACTGCTTAGAAAGTGTAATTCAATCACTGACCATACACAAGTGAAATGTAAATTGATGTACTGTTTACCACAAAGCAGAAAACTTATGGTGTTTCACAATTAGGTTATTAGTGAATGAAGCAGATCCACACATCTTTTTTTGAAGAATATTTGTTTACAGGCAAAACAATAACTTCTGAAAATAAATTATTATAAATGATTAATTAAACATGTTAGGAGTCTACTGAACAGGACTGAGTTGCCTTTGATCTCTAAATGATGCATGTTCCTGTAAATGTGGGGTGCATGTTGCTGCAGATGTCAGAGGTAGGTATGGCATGGCGGTTGAGCATCATGATGACCCTGCTGCATCATCAGAGCATCAGAAACCAGCCCTGGCCTCAGGTCCAAAAGGCTCCTTCTAGGATCAAGTCTTGAAGCAGGCTCTGTAAAAGATGAACAACACGTACACTGAAAAGTAAATCAAGGTGTAGACACACTGGAAAAACTGGCGTTTCACACTATGTTGATATTTTACAATTTACTTCAAATAGTTGGAAGCACAGATGATACAAACCTCTGTTTCTTCTCTCTTGCTCCTCATCTGAGCAGCTCACACCGGCTCCTCTGAGGAGGCAGACATGATGCCACTGCTGCTACCCTTAAGGAAGGCTTGTAAAAAAAAAAAAAAAAAAAAAGTTTGTAAACAAACAATCAAATATCATTTTTGCAGGAAAAGTTCTCCACTTATGTAAAGCAGGTTTAACCTTACCCTAACCCAGAGCACAAATAGGACTGGTTAACCACTTGTATACGATTATGTATTCCAGTAATTAGACCTAAACCTACCTTGGTACTATTTATCAGAACCAAGTTCAGCCCAGCAAAGCAGCATACTGTTTCATTTCTCTGCATTTCACCAAATAGTCTTGATAAGGCCAGAGCAGGGACTGAATAACAGTTCCTGATGTACATGTTGAATAGACATAGTCTGCACTGAGCTCATACCACATTACAGTCTGTAAGTGAAGTTAAAGACCGTGTAAAGTGAAAATATATTTGTGTTCTGAGTTAGTCACATCACAGACAGATGTGTTATTAACCATCCTTCCAAATTTGAATGCTAGAAAAACTGTCTAAGTATGTAAAATTATCTTTTAAAATCATGAAAAATCAAGCACTTCTCTGTGCTGTCAAACGCTGGGGGCGTGTCTGCTGAAGGCGCTGGAAACACACCCACGCGCGGAAGGGGGCCGCCTCTGTGTAACATAGCAACAGTAGCAATGGACGCTCGCGCTAACAGCAGCATTGCAGTGACCCAGCCCTACATGTTTGAGCCATCAGAGCCAGACACTGACTCGGAGTCAGACAATGAACATGCACAATCTCGTGCCTCACAGTCTGCAACAGAATGGTAATGTATTTCTCCTATTTATGCAAGTTAGCAATATGTATTACTGACTATGGGAGTCTACAGTTAGCCGAGTTAGCCGCCAAGCTAGCAACCGAGTTAGCCGCCGAGTTACGCTCCCACTATTATATTATAGCCTATTTATATTATAGCCTAGCTAAAAACGTTAGGGTTTCATGTAATGAAGAATTGTGAGTTTTGTCTGTTCACAGATTAAACAACACTTGATTTTTATTACTGTTTCGTTAATTTAATTACTCCTTTTGTTTATACCTAATAAAGGTAGTACTAGTATTTGTTTTTAAGAGTGTAGTGGGTGGTAAACCCAAGTAAATTCAGTTTGTCCAGCTTTGAAAGGAGGCAGTTTACTCGTTTTTTCAGATCACATTATTCAACAAATGTGGGGAAACGCATTAGGTAACTAATTAGACTACAAAAAAGTTAAATATAACACTAACCAGTTTCACTTAGTCAGTTACTTACTTGTGTCTTCTGATTAATTTGTGGATTGCTGAATGTCATCATTACAACACATAGGCTGAATAAGATAATATGCTTCAACTGATTAGGTCATTTTGCTGAACCAGGCTTCATACTGAACTGACAACTGAAATGGTTAACATTTGTCACACTGTGATTAAAAATGTACTTGTGCAGGTGCACATGTGGAGAATGCAGAACAATGCCCACAGAGGTTGAACATGTCTGCTGCAAGGAGCTGAATGCTGTATGTAAATAAAAACTGTTTTTCACAATAATAATTCAAATAATGAATACATAAGCAGCAGCATACTATATGTCTAGCACTAAAACACACATTACACATATTCCTATAGGTTCAGAGTAGATGTGGAGAGCTGCCTGAAGAGCCACGCTGCATGACTCTTCATCCAGGCTTGGAGCCAGTCTGCCTGAACCCCTACTCCCTGCAGAATGCCCTAAACATTTATCAGGCAGATCATGGACCACTGGCGGAAAAGGAAAGATCTGGGTAACGTAGACAATATAATATTTGTTTTACTGATTTCGGATATTTATAAATTACACTTGTGTTGATCAAATGACATGCCTTTCAAAGATAGGTAAGGTTTAGTACCCGGGAATAAACTTACATCATTTATACAATCATATTATAGTTGACTAATGTATACAGTGTATTTCATTTACACTCAAAGCACATGAGTGATGCTTGACTGTATCCATTTTAATCCTTCATCTTCCTGAGCTATATATAAACTCTCATGTTGGACAGATTGCAAACAATAAATAGTGGTTCATTCTTTAGCTGTTTTTCACTACATAGTAAATCAACCAACATGTACATCACCTTGATATATAGATGTATAAACTGAATGCACATTATTGGACATTTATACAAGCAATCACTAGATTATTATTATTATTATTATTATTATTATTTCTGAAAATGTAGCTGTGTGGTCGTGGAAATTCCTTGGAATAAAAAAACTGCTGTCCAACTTCTTGTCCTGCTGCCGGCGGGATGGGAGGATGTAAGCCGGGGAGGGAGACGGTCGGTGCGGCACCTCTAACCAGACACAACGGACTGCTCAAAAATCCAGACTTCCAGTGAAGATGCACACACAAGGAGGCGTCATGACTAGTTAGCTAGCTGAAAATTACTGTAATTGATGCTATCCAAAACGCGAGAGCGAGAGGAAAACGACTGAGGCTAATACGCTGAATGTATTTATACTGCAACAGCAGCAGGGGCGGGTTTATGCTAATCTCCGCCACGTTACGTAACGCGGCGGAGATTTCAGACCCGCCTACTAAATCCTGACACAGAAATCTAGAAACACAGTTTGTGAAGCCTAGCTCCACAATTCAAATCTAAATGGTTGAAATGCTTTTTACACCTTTTTTAGAAATACATTTATGACACATTTAATGTGTTTAGAAGAAAATGTCTGAATTCACTTTACACAGTCTTTAAACTGATTCATTTTCAATTGTAAGGTTCTGTTAGAGGTATGCCTTGACCACTCTGCCTTGTTTAGTTAAACTCTGATGTCTTGCTCCCATGTGCTAATTATTTTTATAAATGTTGTGTTGATCAAAAGCCTGTAAGTTCTGATAATGATGATTCATTTTAGAAATATTTGAAATGTCTGAAGAGGAAGCTGTCAAGGACACTGCAGGTTTATTAGGTGGAAATTTGCAGGTATGAAAAATGTAAGTGCCTTATCTGTAAATATGCAAAAGGAAAAAAAATACTCAAGGGGAATTCCATATTTCAACCATAGTTGTTAAATTTACAGGAGAGTCCCTGCTACATGAAAGTCTTCAATGATTTTAAACCCTCTTGTGTACCAAATTTCAAATGTAGCAAATGTAGATCTTCCTGCAAACCTGCATGATTGCCATGTGATACACATTGTGTTAAGCCATATGACTTCCACACTGCCCCCCACTATAATTTTGCTTAAAAAAAAAAACTACAAGGCTTGTTATGAATACTTAGTCAGACCATGGATGCTACAGTTCTAAACTGAAATCGTCTGCTCTATGAGTCTCAGCACAGAGCAGCAGAGTGAGATGTTTGTCCTCTCTCCTGCTCTCTGCTGTAAACACACGTAGCTGTTAGTGAGCAGCTGCTCTCATGTCTCCACTGATCTCACTGCTTGTTTTCGCTCTTTGCCCGCTCAGCTTGCTCTCAAATGATAGCTGCAGCCTCATTATCACACACACACACACTAAAGGAGCTATGCTACCAAGAGTTTCCCAGGGAACGTCTCTGTCCAAAGTTAAATAATATGCCAATTCTTCTACTGATAAACATGTTGTATCTGTTTTAATATGTACGTAAACAGAACGTTTCATGGAATAATTACACTTTAGTTTTATGTATCGTTTCACTCTGACTCTGAAACACACCTCTAAAGTTCACTGATAACTTGTTGGAACTTGTTTGCAAGCTGCATACAGTACACAAACAGACATGTAAAAAAACATTGTGATCTTATGGTGGAGTTCTGTATGTATGCAGCAAGCCTTAACAGAAACTGCAGTTACAGCCATAAAAAGCACACAAAGACTGAGGCAGCTAACCTGGGAACATCAAGTTGATATTTTCTTACATTCCTGATTGTCCAGTAATGAACGAACAGTGTATTTCCATTTTCATAAGCATGACAAATGTGCACAGGGAGATTGACACAAAGAAAAAAGATCACAGCTGACAGCTCAAGAATATGTCCCATGACACCACAGCCATCCTGCAAATATATACACAAAAACCTAGTTCATACACTACGGACACAACCCTCAGCTGTTTTCCCTGAGCCAACACCGATCTAGCTGGTGCGTGACTGCAGCAGTGGGATATTGTGTTACTGTGTGAGAGGTGGTGTGTGAAAATCAGTATGGGGTGGCATGATGTAGCCCCATAAGCTTCACAGGGTTAGGGGTATCTAGGGTATCTATGGCAGCGGCTTCCCTGAACCTAAGCCCTTCTTCCTGGGTATATAGCTCCACACCTGTCCCTGCTGACATATGCAATATCACTTTTGCTGGCTGACGTACAGCTTCGAGGAGAGAGGGGGTTTGCTGTGGTAATTCAGTGTGTGTGTCTAAGTACACTATAACATTGTCGAAAGACAGCAAATATTTGTGCACTTGCAATATATGAGAAATTACATTTTTGCTGTGTGGTTTGTCTCATTTTGGCAAATGAGTATGAGCAAACTGACAACAAATGCGTCAATGTATATATTAATAGAACAGTCAATCTTTCTGACTCTTTAGAAAGAACTCATTACTTGGGGGTTATTTCTATTTGACATTATTTTAAATTACATTTTTGGTGTCATTTTAATAAGCTCTTTAAATATGTTTGTTTGGGGTTATGCAGCAGAGTGTCAGTAGATAGGATCATTTCTTTTATACTAGTTTCTTAGTCATCAGATTTCTTCTTATTAAACCAGAGACCTTGATCATTTTCTTTTTATAAGACAAAACATGGCCAGTGTTGCCTCAAATGTCCTGCTACACAGATATGGAATGTTAGACTTCACATTATCAGAGAGAAATTGTGATCACATAGAATTCATGTCTAATTTTCTGTTTATTTACTTTCATGCGGGGGCGATTTTGTACCCTTTTTAAATTTGATCTCAGCACCCCTAAAATAAAGAAATAATTAGTTTTTTGTTTTTTTCTAAAAATGTAGTGTTTCCTTCAGGATTAATTTACTATCCTTGGCTCCTCTCTGATTGTTTATTCTGAACTATTATTATTATACATTATAGTAGACCACCTGTATACATTTTTTTTGTTTTAATTTAAGTAATTTAACAGGGGTTTGAACACTTGCAGGTCATTGTATGTTAACTGATCCGAGAATCGCTCCTTCTTTCATGCATGTATTTATTTGTTTTCATAGGATTATTGATTGGTGGACACCTATTTTTTTCTAAAGGGGAAGTCCATAAGCCAATGACTTTTTGACTCCTGCTGTCACAGCTGTTTTATTTCTGTTACTTGGATTTTATTCTGTTGTGTGCAAATGCAAAATAAATCTAAATCTGAAAATTAGAAAAAAAACATTCAACACATCAAACATTGTAGAGATTACACATTAGAAGAAACAAATCAGTTCAGAGTGGCACCACGGCTCCTACTGTACCACACTGTTGTTGTCATACCACAGATAACTGCTACTAAACTCAATACTACATGTTACTAAGTTTAATTCTGCATTGCTACACTGAGACTGTTGCTCCAGTTACTATTTTTGCAGGGAGGTCTGACAAAATCAACAGAAATGCAGGTTAATGTCAACAGCTGTCCAGCATTATCTTCAATCAATCAATCTTTATTTGTATAGCGCCAAATCACAACAAAGTCATATCAAGGCTCTTTACACATAGAGCAGGTCTAGACTGTACTCTTCAGGTTTAATTTTAAAGAGACCCAACATTCCCATATGAGCAGCACTTGGTGACAGTTCTGCAAAATCAAATACTTGTTCTCCCCACTGTATATAGTATAGAAACGCTGTGTGGAGAATGGATTAATTGAGGAATATGGCTCATTTACAGGATTTGATCAAGTTCTACTTCATGCTTGGGTTGAAAGTAGGGATGTCCCGATATGACTTTTTCACTTCCGATACGATACCGATATTGTAGCCTTGAGTATTGGCCGATACCGATATCAATACGATACGATATAGGCACGAATCATACATATATTTATTCCTTATTTTGTTGTGTGGAATGTTAGAAAAGGCTTGATAAAGTGATGTTACTGTTACTGTTACTGATGTTGTAGTGATATAACAGAAAACAATAGTCAGCAACAGTAGGTATAGGAAACACTGACCCATTTATTATTAACCAATTGGTTACATACATTTTAACCTTCAACATAAGAGTATTACCTCAACAAATCCAATAAAAACAAAATGTTATATTTAAAGTGCAAAATAACCACTGTTACCAACACAACTGAAGCGAGCCAGAGGCTTGTTGCGTCGCCTTGCTGCTCACGCGAAAATCCTCATGTTCTTTTTTGTGGTGTTTTTTCAAATGTGCGATGAGGTTGGTTGTATTGAACCTTCCCGGTTCTGTCCCTCCACGGGACACTTGCGCCTGACAAATGTTGCATTTAGCTGCAACGTCTTTGTCCGAGTTTACAGTAAAATACTTCCACACAGCCGACATCACTACACCTTGCTGCAGGCACACACGTTGTCGTTGTTGTGATCACGTGGGCTGTGCATGCTGGATCAGAGACGCTCTTCTTCCGCGGCTGGCACCAACGTTAATTAAGGGGCATTACCACCACCTACTGTGTTGGAGTGTGATCAAACCAGAGTCACCTATTATTATAGAAGTGCTGGAGCGGTAAATGGACAGCTTATATCGGAGCGTTTATATCGGAGTTTTTAGATTCAGTCCGATAAAATCCGATATTCACTTTTTTGGCTGATATCGGACTGATTTCCGATATCAATATCGGATCGGGACATCCCTAGTTGAAAGGCCAAGTTCCAGTTCACAACCTGATTAACTGGGGTCCACCTCCTCCTGAGACCAATTTATCACATTATAACGTGAAACGTTTCATGCTATAACAATATAAATTATAACGTTATAACGTGAAAAGTTTTATGTTATAACAAGAAAATATCACGTTATAACGTGATACTGATCCCTTTTTTTTCTGGTGTGGCAGCAATACGCTTCCGTAATAAATTATACTGTACAGTATGTGCAAAACAGTATTGTTTGGTTTACCAGAAATTATCTTTTTTCCATTCACTCTAAAACATGAGGCTGGAGTTTTCAGATTCATTCATATTGGAGATTGGAATTCTTTTAAAAATGTTGTGGTGCTTTTATAGATTTCACTAAGTACTGCACTCTCTTTAAAATCAAAAGTAGGAAAGTCTATTGTCTCCTCTTTCTAAACAGTTTCATTACATTATTATTGAGCAATGCAATCCCTCATTTTCCCTCCACATGCACAACAAAAGAGACATCACATGGACACCATGTTTTGCTGGGAGAAACACAGCATGGACAGAACAGAGCAATTCTGTTCAAAGACCAGAGGAGAAACCACAAGGTCAGGACAGACAGCTAATACTGGAGCAAATAGATAATATATAGCATCAGCATTAGAATATAGCCTTTGTCTCTCATGTAAAACCAGGAACACTGTGATATGCAATGTTTATCTGCACTCTTCTGCATTTTTGCATCAATCCTTTTTATGTTGTTGTTGTTTTATTGTTGGATTTTGCATTTATAGATATATAGACATAGACATAAATATAAGCTTAACTTTGATCATTTCTTATACTTGTATTGTGCACTGCCTATACATACTAGGATTCAAATGTGACAAATAAAACATCTCTTGATCTCTTAGAAACAGATACAACAGACTAATAAAGAAAAGTTCAAGCAGGAACAGAAAGTCACTTGCAGCACTTTATCCTCATAATTCAAAGACCGTCTACTGCCAACTGCTATCCTCTAGCCAGCATTGTATTACAGACTCAAGCTGCACCCGGAGCCCCACCAGCCCTCATCCCTCCAGCAGGCCATTTGTTTTTAACAGATCATTTGTGTTTATCACAAAGTGAGTCTTATTTCTATTCATTATCATAACACTGTGTTTACCAAAGAAATGGCAGATCTTGGAACACAGCTGATCAGACTGGTTGTAAACAGTTTATTCAGATAATCCCTTATTTCCCAGCAAAACTGTCTGCGTGTAACTATGGCAAGTACAAGATGAACCTGGCAGTCAGTCTGTAAACTGTTTAAAACCCACAGTTTTATATGTAATTATTTTAATTTGTTTTAATTTGAATAATTATAATTGTATTTATTTGATCAGTTTGCAAGGTATTTTCTGCAGTGGTGGGAGAAGTAGTCAGATCTTTGACAACACTGTGTAAAGCAAAGCAGTGTAGAAATACTACAAAAGTAAATGAAAGTCGTGCATTAGAAATGTAATACTCAAAGTTATAGAAGTATTTATTATGCAGAATGTCCCATTTCAGAATCATATACGCAGGGGTTAGTTAGGATGATTCTAAGAGCCTGTGACCTACAGGCGCCCTAAAAAATGTATGCTATTTGGTCCTATCTATGGATGTCACATAATGTTGCAGCTGGTCAACCATTTAACATACGCCCCTGTTTTTTATGCTGTTAGCCTAAACGACATGCCCAAGTTGTGAGCAGCACAGATCCCACATAGTTTGAGACTCAGAGATGTGTTTGGTATCATTGGAAAGGAAACACTCTCAGGATTCTTGTAAAAGTGTCTGTGTGATTCTGTGACTTACTGACAAAGAGTGGCAGAGGTTACAATGATGGGGTTGTTTACTCGCCCATAGGTTTGCCTTTACAATGACATGTGTACAGACATTCAGGGACCTCTCAGCAGGATATAGACACAATGAGGCCACAGCCACAGGTCTTGGCTTCATGCAGTCAAAAGACCAAAAGATGAATTTTTCAGAATTATTTTTCAACAGGTATGTCCACGCGTTTTCCTTAGGTCCTTTTTGGAGACTCCAAATGGACACTTGGTTACCATGGTTACCAAAGCTGTATAACCACAATCAAACACCTATAACTTCACATCCCCTTTGCCTACAATCAAAATCTTGGTCTCTAATGAAAGCTGACACCATATTATTATTATTATTATTATTATTATTATTACATATAACCATATTTTTTTTTGTTTGGCCATATCTATCTATCTATCTATCTATCTGTTTATTTTGCTATAAGTCATATGTCAAGTCGAAGAAGAACCAACCGTGTACCAAAATGCCGTGTGCGTAATGATATATGGTTCAACTCTTTTACACACAGGGCGCACGCCGGTTACGCTTGGAGTTTGTTTATGGACAGCCAAACTTAATAGCTTAGTGTCATACACCGTTGGAAACCTCTGACTATTGGCTAAAAGGTTATCAACTTCATTTCACCGAATATTTCCATAGGCTAGAACAGCAGTCAATCAAAGCCATGTCGTCATTGTTGTCGGTCACATGTCCTCATTGGCTTTGGAGACATGTACTGCCTAATCCTAAACACTGATTGGCTTGTGTGTGGTGTCGTCAGAAGCAGAAGAGGCTCACGGTCGTAAACATCTAGTCACGTGTACTCTGAGATGGACGCGCAGGTCAGGAAATGACGTAAACGGACCGTATATGGTTTGTTATTTGTGTTATTACGTTACGTGTTGGACTAAATACATGTTGACATATTGAGGAAAGTATTTCGGTTTTATGGAAACGGATTTCATATTTCACAAGAATGGATACTTGGCGAGCTGTACAGAAAGTCCTGTGTCATAAGATGATCGTTGTGGATAAAGGGAAGACTTTGAAGGTATGTAGGCATTATAGCTTTTCTTACTTAGCTCAGGGGCTAGCCGAGCTAACCGCTAATACTATTACGGCTGTGAGCAACCATATAAGTCGTGAGTGGTCTTGAATGAATCAGGACAATCTAAGCTTTCCAACGATGTACGGCATGAGTATATATGATTAAGGGTTGGTGTTTAAAACATTCAGAATAACGTGTGGCTACCTCCTAACATCCGTACCGTCCCATAGACGGAACAGCGTATGTTAAGTGGTTAAGGTGATTAAGGTGCTAATTGTAACTACTTTGTATACTGCTGGGTAGCTTCATCTAAAACATTACATCATAATTTAATAGATGGTTAAATGTTTTATCCATCATTTTCTACAAAGGAGGTAAAACTGTACTAAATGTAGAGAAGTGAAAACTTTGAAAACATTTTAAAAATGTATTTATATCAGGGAGCTTGTACAAAATACATTCATCTAAAAAATAGAAAATATGTTTTGCACCAGTTTCAGCTACTAGCTAATTACCATCTGCCACTTTAACCCTTAAAGTCTGTGTAAAGTAAGAATAAACATGTGTTCTGAGTTTGACATACCACAGAAAAGTGTGTTGTTAATCACCCTGCCAAATTTGAATGATTAAAAAAATTGCCAAATATATGAAATTAGGCTTCAAAGTTGTTTAAAACTCAGCCTCTTTCTCTTCTACCAAACACTGTGGGAGTGCCCGCCAAGTTCGCTGAAACCCCGCCCCCTACCAAGTGTCACCTGTCAATCAAAGTCACCACCTCTACTGCTAACTTAGCTGCTAGCTCAGCGGCTAACTCAGCTAACTGGCTAATTGTAGACTGTAGTAGTAGTAGTGTGTGCTGAATGTATTTATACCTCTACAGCAACAGGGCATGCTAATCATCCTGAACACAGAAATGTTGAAACACAGTTTGTGAAGCCTAGCTCCACAATTCAAATCTAAATGGTTGAAATGCTTTTTACACCTGTTTTATTAATACATTTATGACCTATTTAATGTGTTTAGAAGAAAATGTCTGAATTCACTTTACACTGTCTTTAAATGCCCAGTAATAGATTAACATGAACATAGTTTCTAAAGTTCATCAAATCACCCTGTTTATTATTTTTGTTCTATTGGGTCTGCATGTCCTATCTATGTGTTATTCAGCACGATTAGAACTTTTTCCAGGTAGGCTGTGTCAACTGAAACTCCCTCATAAACTTGTTTTTGAATATATTGGATATTATCTAATGTGATAATGTGATAATAGTTACATCTTTTGTTATGACTCATCTGTTCCATTCTGTGTGAATCCTGCTGATATTTGAAATCACTAATCACAAGTCTAGCTTAATAATAGTTGAGCTGGTGCGGTTGCCATGGTAACACTATAGCGCTGCATGTTTTTTAGTTTATAAGGTAGTAAAACTTCAACATGAATCAATATTTTCTATGTTTATAACTGTTGCACTAATGAAATATGGGTTTTTTGGTTAGTATTCTGTACTATGTGTTGAATTATAATTGTAGCCTGATTATATGTGAATGCATCAATATTTTAATGTGTTGCCATTTATAGTCATGGCTGCTAGGTTTTGTGATTTATGCTGCTCGTGTCTATGAAATTGGACTTCATTTTGTGCGATAGCTGTTGATGTTCTGGAACTGCACACAACAACACTCACAAAAAAAAGTTTCCAACTTACAATGATGAGAGCCAAGTACACAAAGACACACACACACGGCTGATGTGTTTGTTACATTTGTATATTTTCTACTAGAGAGATCATCAGTAAAGACATGCGCCTCAGTGCTCATGCCTCTTAATTGAAAAGATGCTAAGTTGCAGAACAGCACAGATGTAATCCAGCAGCTACTCATACATCAGTTCTTTAGTGGTCAGGACCATATTACATCATATTACTCATTCTGTACAGCTCCCTGCTATTTCTCAAACTATTTGTGTTTAACTATTCCACTGTCAAAATGTCAAACTGATTAAAAGTTATTGTTTTGTGCTCACTGCTCAGAGACCTAAAGGAATGTAACATAAATGTTGTGTTTTCCTGTTTGTTTTCATGGTGGCAGTTTTCAATATTACAGTTATAGTTCAATAAAAATCACAGTTGGAATTTGTCAAGATTTGGGTTGGCTTGTGCTTATGGCATAGATATGGCTTACTACAAGCATAAACACATGTAATGCTGCTGGCCTGAGTATGTATGATGAAGTGGACCTATATGCAGCATTTGATATGAAATGAAATAAAATGTGAGGCTTCAATTTACTACCTTTGCCTCTGAGTCATCAAAATATCTGTATAATAATATCTATACTTGGGTCAGCCCTCATAAATAACCTTTTTCTTGGGAAGTGGCCCCATATGTGTATGCAACACATAAACAAGGCACCAAGCTTCTATGGTAATAATAATTATCTTATTTAAAAACAATTATTTTGCCATCTTTAAATGACTTAGGGATAAAAATGAAAAATGGTCAATGAATTGGTGCAACCCAGTGTCAATTGGTGTAAGCAGTTCTTTCATAAAAATCTGATTATATACAGGAAAATAAATATGAACTAAAATGTAGAATAAATACAGTATAATCCGCTTTTGCAACGCAACACTATGTTTTGTAACCCCCTTTTTTAATAAAGAAAACATGTCGTTTTAAGGATATGTCTTGCTCAATATTGACAAAATGTTTTAAAATATAAATATAGAAAATACTCCAACAAATGTTCTTTTCATTTGATGTTTTTAAATGAAGTAATTATTTGTATAAGTACATTTAAATACACTGTAGGTGAATAAAATATATGTAATGGGTCAAAACCTGAGGCATGTAGGAACATTTGAAACCAACAAACAAACACTTCATTATAAACACAGCATTTTGTACCATGAAGTATTCTGTCATACTGCTGTCATACTGCTGTGTGTGTACAGATATAACTGCATATTAAGGTTATGCCATGGCTTCAGCTTTTGTTACATTAATATTCCACTGAGTGTATCATTTCTAGTGACAACAACAACAACAACAACAGAGGAAACCAAGTCCAGCCTGCTGACACACAGCCCACTGATAAAGACACACATGCTTACACACAGTTCATGGTCATTTGTGTTTAGTTAGTCTTTTTGCTGTGCTGTTCTTCAGCATGTTCATTGCTATGAGAGATGTTGCCTTATCCTTCAACCCTTGGTGGGGGATGAGGAGGATGAGGAGGATGAGGCAAAGTCTTCACACTGTCCATACACACTAAATATTCCTTACATTAATATTATCCATGGGAGTGGGTATTCCCTACAGTACTGATGTTGAAACGAACACACACAGATATAATGTTAATGTGCAGCAGAACACATGCACTAAGTAAACTATTCAGCACTGCGTTTGATTCCCACCATGTTGGATTATGTAGCATTAAGCTGGCCCTGCAAATATTTCCATGGCAGGAAGAAGAAAAGCAAATTCTTCTTTTCCTTCCATGCTTTGTCTCAACTTCCAAAAGAAGGACTGTTAAATTACAGTGCACCCTTCCTGCCAACCGCTATGTGGCACAGTGCATTGTGGGAAGGAAAAACATCCACAGACAAGGCAATGAGTGGAAGGAATACCAAATTAAGGTCCAGGCTACTTAAAAGGACAGGGTCCGTATGTTCTCCTACTGACTCTGTTCTGTCCTCATATGTATTCTCAGGCTGCTTTTTAGGTTCTCCATGGAGCGAAAGGGAAAGACAGGGAAAGAATTGTTGTTGGACGGCGGAGTGTGTTATTCCAGCTCGCTCTGTTGAAATGTCCCCCCCCTCCCAGGTTCAGCTGGAGAGAAGCATATATCTACAGTATGTGATTACACCGTCTTTTCTACCTTTTAACTTTGCGCTCGCCAACTTCATTTTTGTTGGATGTGAGACATTGCTCTCGGGGGTACCGAAGAATGCTGGGAGAAAAGATGGATATTATGCTTGAAGGAAATAGTACCTGGTCTCACGCCCCTGCCCTTCTGGGCCATTTTCATTGGGTTGCCAGTCAAATAGGACCCCATGCTTGGCCTGAAAAGAGAAGAGTTGTGAGAAAATAGGTGTAAGAGAGAGGAGAGATGGATACTGGATGTGAGGGAGGTCGAATTATTAAGAAAGGAGGTATTTTTCTGAACGCATGACGCATGGCTGTGCATTTATATCACACAATCTATTGAGAAATATGTTTGAATATTTGAAGGGTTATAATGTGTGAGTATGTTTCAGACTGTGTTGTAAGATTGTTGAACAGGATCCAAACCAAACCCCCCCCACACACACACACACACATACACACACACACACACACCTCTCTGATGATTAAGAAGGAGGATGGGAGATGTGTCAGATGTTAAAATGTTCCAAAACCAACAATGATCGTCCAGATGTAAAGTGTAAGAGTAAAGTGTAAAGCAGGCTTGGGTTTGAACACCTCTGTCACTTTTTGTGTGCACCAACAGCATCAATACCTGTGAGGAGAGACTGTCCAAAAAATGTAAGCTGCTGAGGATATTAAATATTTCCTCACATACAGCCTTCCTCTCACAGGATGAATGCACACTGGCAATTCCAAAAGTGTCTGGCATCTATTCAACCAGTATTGCAAGTTTTAACAGTAAAATACATTTTGTTTTAAGCTCCATTGTTTTTATTGCAAAGCATCAAATAAGCCATCAGATCTTACTTAGCAGATCATCTGTCTGTTTCCAAGTGTTGGGGAGTATGTACAATCATTCCCGTCACTCATGTTGGCACACAAAAGGACAGCTGAACAGTCAAAACAGTTCAATGTAGAGAGCTTTTGTGCATATATACAGTGACATGACATCAGATGCGCCAATTACATTTGACAGCACAACATAATAAAACACAAATAGCATGTATATGTTCTGTTTGCAGTTGAAACTATCTTTTAGCAGGAATCTTTAAACTCAATGGAAATAGTGACATAATTATACATTGTAATACATTGAATTGTATACTGCATACTGAACCACAACCTGCTCTATGTGTAAAGTGACTTTTATTGTGATTTGGAGCTATATAAATAATGATTGATTGATTGATGATGTCACAAAACCCTGCAGGTACATCCAGGTGTTGAACTGAGATTTAAGGTGAGCATGAGAGAAACCTTCCCTTCTCAGCAGATGAATGTGAAAACAAACTGCACATACATCATTCTGCAAAAAGAAGCTCAAGCATCCAACTAAAAGGAAGGAAAAGAAAAACATGTTTTTGAGCAGAGGGGGATATTAATATCAAGGGTTTGGAGAGCCAGTGAATGAGCTGAAAGACTTTCTGTACAACCTAAAAAGGTTCCCTTACAGCATCACCATGGAGAAATACTCAACATTCTTTATTGCTTTAACCTTTATTTTTAGTGTAGAAGGTTTTCAAGATCTGAGGACAAGCATGGTGAGACACATGAAGAGTGAGACTGCAGGATTAAAGATTGACACATGAAGTTGATCCTGCGGCCATTACAAAGTTCCCTTCAAATAAACCAAGTCATTAAGCCAGCCCCGTGTACTCTCATCTTTTAATGGAACTTCCATATTTCACGAAAATCTTTGAACGTAGGCGAATGTGGCATATCCACTGTATGTTTCATGTTTTGGGACTAATCAATACAAGCATGATTAAAGCTAATGCGCTATATGGAAATTTAGCTTTCAGGGCATTGCAGTCTTGTTATCTCTTACTCTTTCTATACATTTATGCATATGAATTCAGAGAGGGATCAAAGATCTTGAGTCGACCAGAAGACAGGATTACGATGCCAATGTCTTCAGCAATCTTATCAGTAAACTGTCTCCTAATCCTACTGGGATTGAAAAGAAACACCCATCCTTTTTACTGTCCCTGTTATCAGATACATGCTTCTTGTTATGCTAAGAGGAGACTGAAATGTCTCAACACAGACGCAGTCTAAAAGGCATCCAAAGACAGTCACAAATGATTTCTACAAAGCTCAATATTATCTGTGAAAAGTCTTTGAATTTCTAAGTAGTCACTGTGGAAACAACACTTTTTAATCCTGTGAAATCTCTTCTTTGCCATTATTCTCAACAAACAAAACAGATAATAGTCCACATCCATCTCAACCAAGTGGGAAGGCTGCTCAACTTTGACTATAATGCATTTCACACATGCTTAGTTCTCTCAAGGGGGGAGAAAATGAGACGATTTGTCTACTTTGTTTTCGTTGCCCAGACCATTCGCAAAACCAAACTTGAAATGTCAGCTGTACTTTCAAGACATGCATCAAGAGCAATACCGTCATACATATAAATGATATCTGGGTCTGGACCATTCACAAAGCTGTCAGCTTGTCCAGGTTTTTGGAGAAAGCCACCTCAGAATGAAGTGTGTGAGGGATAAGGGATTATTATTGTAGAGGCAGGGCTGCAGCCAGGATCCAGCACACTGTTTGGCTCTGCGATGTAGATTCCCTGGACGGACTGAGGAAAGGCGTGGGGTTGCACTCATCGCCAACGGTGATGTCAGCTCATGTTCTGATTTTTCACTCTTATTAGCAAAGAGTTTTCACTGTGGGAGACACACTTGGAATTTTTCTGCTTTGTTTTTTTGTGCTTAACTTAAATGGCTTAAAAGAACACAAGCTTTAGAGCAGTGTTGGGCAAGTTGCTAAAAAATGTAATGAATGAGTTTTATTACTGTTCATTAAAAGGTAATTACACTCCAATAATAGACAAGTAATTGAGAAGTCATTACATTACTTTTTTCCAACCTCAGTTTATAATAAGAATAATGAAACATTTTTATATTGACATAGCTGTAGAATGACAGACGAGGGGCACATGACTAATGATCAAAATGCAATTAAGGTGAAATATTTGAATATTACTGCAGAGATGTCTTCATCCACACTAAGTCAGCTACATTTGTAAACACATCTTCCTCTCTACATTTTGGCCCTGCATCCTGTCCTCAAAACTGCAACTCCTCTGACAGATAAGAATTCAACCTTGTTAATTGTCCAACTTCGAATTTCATCTAAGTTTATTGCCTTTTGAGGAGAAAGTTTTGAGTTCTCCTCTTTTTTTTCCAAAATAGTGTGTAAATGTGAAAATGCTGGCTTGGTGAGTATGAGGAAAAAAGTACAGGGAGCTTTTAGAAAAAAAAACTGTCATATCGCTAATAAACCAGATGGTGGCAGTAATGCAGCCTTTTATTGGAAGAGGAAGAAGAAAAATAGCGACAAGACCAACGGACGGCTTCATGCAAGTGTTGTTCTCTTGATTGTCCACTGTCTAATTTGCTATTCTGTCTTCTGCACATGCCCAGTAGGAGGGGAATTCCTCCTTTTCACATTTTAATGTGGACGAAGGTATTTGCAGAAATGAGCTGTAACTGCTTCTGTGGAAACTCGTCATTATTACTTGAAAAGTGTATTTTAGAGTTTATCCAGATTAATGTAGACATAGTCTCAAACTCAAACTACCAATGATTTAGTTCTTAGCTCATGTAAGCCACATTTAGCAGTGATATGAACATAGCAAACCCTGCCCACAGTGGTTCGGATTTGGGTTTAATTTGGAGACTGTGCTCCCAGAGAAGAAAACAGGACCAATCATTTTAGCAAGCATTTCACAACAGTGCCCTCTAGCAGCTGTGATAATTATGACAGAGTGAAGAAGGAAATCGCGTGATGTTATTATAAAGTGACAAGGTCCATGTAGGGAGGAAGTTAGGATAGTAAACAAAACGTCAGACTTTAATATGAGAGATCACTGTTTGTTTCTGGTTTTTAACTACAAGTCAGCATTGCTTTTTTTTTTTTTTTAAACATGACCACAATCACCCCCAACCTTAACCATGTGATCATTATTGTTATTGTGACAATAAGGTCTTCTGGACTTACTGCCCCACTCCATTCACTCTCTCTTCTTGTTCTTGTTCAGCTTCACTGTGCAGCATGATGTATGTGCAGAGTTAGTGTGGTATGAAAACTTGAAGCCTCCAGTGCACTGAGAATGGACTTTACAGTAATGTAGTAGACATGTTGTCTCCATCAGTTCAACTTCTGATATTAAATATATTCACAGATTCTGGAATTTTTAATGGGGGAGAAGGAGGATATGCCATTTGAATGATTTTAAAGTGGTAATTATACTTTTCTTGGAAAAACCATAGCAGAAACATATTATTGTTCCAAACAGAGTATTGTATATGTCTTAGTACATATCTTTAACAACATTCTTATTTGAATCCCAACTATGATGTTTCTATGGTGACTGGAAAGTACAAAACAGCATTACAAAGAGTGAAACACTTTTACAAAGCTTGAGACAAATTTACATTTTGGTAAACATTTTTACATTTTTAATTTGCTCTGCAGTTGATTCATTAATGAGTTAAGCATCGTATACATTCCACCACCAGGTGGTGTTGTAGAATCAGTGAGAAACGACTTTTGAAAGCACAGAGAGAAGAAGAAAACTTAAGTGTTGTACGCAGCATGAAAGTAGCAGTTAGTTTATTTCATAGACGTATATGTATTTAAATGTACATATTGTAAATTTGTCTCAGTGCTGCTTGTAAAAGTGTTTTGCTCATGTCATTTTGTTTTATGATATGTAAAAATGTTTTCCAAAATGTAAATTTGTCTCAAGCTTTGTAAGTGTTTCACATTTTGTAATGTTGTTTTGGACTTCCCGACCACCGTATGTTTCCCTAAACCTAAGAAGACCTTAATCACATTGTTGTCACATCATAAAACATGTTCCTTTCTCTCCAAAACAATGTTTCTGGAAGGCACAGACAAATTATATGATCCTGCTGATCAGAAAAAGCTTCTATGTGTCATCATTTAACAGCATTTGATATAAATCTTAGGTTGAAATATTTCATGTTGTTAGCTAGGCCTAGCTCTATTATAAAGTTTTAGATGATTTTAATATCTCCCTGCTCATTCACGCGGTCAGAAGACAAGAGATTAATGTTGCAGAACTTTGAAAACCACAGCAGAGACACAGATCGATGATGATAACTTCATGATCAGCCATAAAAAACAAGGTAAGTATATAATTGAGTTGAATTATGGCTCATTTCAGTTATCAGTGGGACTATCCTTCACAGTCTACAAAGGACAGAAGCAAGTCTGATTAATCCAAGTAGTTATATAACATGTTGCTATTCAAAGGGAATGAAATTAGTAGTATGTGACAGCCAGAAAAAAACAGTAAAGGCAATCCCGTAATTTCTTCTGCTCCTGTTTTGCATTTTTGCATTATCTGTAACCTGAGTTTGACAGTAAGGCTGTGAATGCAGCAGAAGTCTGCAGGGGAGATGTCAGAGGATATTAGACCTCAGAGAGTTAGAGTAAGGAGCAACAAAGACACTCCTAGATCCTAAAGGTCACACATTCATCATAATTGGACCTGTGTATTATTGTACTGGACACTTTAAATGGCAGGGAACCTTTAGGTTATTAGCACAGGCCATGTCATTCCATGCCATTATTGTCTCCTAAAGATGACTCTTAAAATGTTCATAATGCAGCAGCACGATGATGCAGTTATGGGTTTGAACCCACCAGCTGACCAGGGCCTTTCTGTGTGGAGTTTACATGATGTTCTCCACATGCCTGCATGACTTCTCTCTGGACTTGTCTCCTCCCACAGACCAACAATATGCACATTTGATTAATTGGTGACTCTAAATTGCCCGTAGATGGCAAGGTGGTAAATGGAAGTTGTGAATGTCTCCCTACTACATGTTAGCCCTGTGATTGACTGGCAACCTGTCCAGGGTCTCAAGAGGCAGACAGGGGCCATATGTCAACTGAGAGAGCAAGCAAAAAAAAACGTTATTGTCCATTGTAAGGCAGTGGAAATTCATCTTTGACGTGGTGCTCAAAAAATGTAATACCAGCTGAATTGTGTTTTCTCTCAACATAATGTATAATGTATTTGACACGTTGCAAAACTGCTTATACTGAACATACGATTAAAATGTTAATTTCCGGGAGACAGATGTATGCTTTCACTACTAAGAGTCTACAGACACATTAGCAGGTGGACTGTAATAAGGCATAGTGGTGCTTGAAGACAAATGCAGGTAATGTTTAGCATGTTCAACCTCTTTTGTTAGCATGTTACCATGGTTACATTTGCAAAACTAAACTCCAGACTACAGCAGGGTATCAGTACTCCATACCTTTAAGGTATCAATCAATCTTATCACCAAAACTCTTATCGCCAAATCACAACAAAAGTCATCTCATGGCACGTTACATGTAGAGCAAGTCTAGACTGTACTCTTCAATTTAATTTAAAGATATCCAATATTCCCAAATGAGCAAGCACTTGGCGACAGTGGCAAGGAAAAACTCCCTTTTAACAGGAAAGAAACCTCAGGCAGAACCAGATTCTTAATGGGCGACCATCTGCCTCGACCGGTTGGGGTATTGACTGAAATAAATTGGTACCAAGTAGTATGGAAACGTCTCCCATCAAAAGACACCTGCAATCAATCTTATGACTATTTGTATGGACTTGCTCACAAAAGCAACACAAGCATTCTGTGATTCAATGCGTCATGTGATTGGTCCACTGCCACTACATCTTGTCTGTGGTGGTGAAGTCGTGGTGAGTTTGAGTTAGCACACTTAGCAGTTCAGCAGCCAAGATGCCACATAAACGCTCTAAAGTGTTACACTACACACCTGCTACATCATGATAAAAGTAGAGTACTAAATGTAGAATGAGTAGAATGAGTATCAAATGACTCCATATGTACTCAGTTTGTATCAGTATCACTTTAGGGGTACTGGTTCAGGGGATTGGTACTGGTATCATAATTTTTTAAATGATACCCAGCCTTACTCCAAACACAAAGTAGTTTTACTGTGCTCACTCTTGCCTGTATAAGTTATTTTTTCATAACAAATATCATTAGTTTCGCAAGGATTTGGTTACACACCGAATCTTTATGCAACTTTGATTACAACTTGATGTTAAAATTGAAACACTGAAGTCAGAATTTTAGCCGAATCAATTTGTGTTATACGCTATCAAGGAGGTGTCACTTCCCTTCAGAAACAATTAATCAATAATGTTCAAATCTCAGCTCAGCTCTTGTGAAAAACAAAGGAAATGGAAGGCGTTAAGCGCTGGCTTTAGAATCATGGATTACGTGGGTTACCCAAAGTGTTAAAGAGAGGCCTACTTTTGGAAGGAGGGGTATACAGGATTGGTAAGAGCGGGGGTGTTTTTTTTATGTGTAGTTTTGTTTTATTTTTCTGCCTGTGAAACCCAGTCTCGCAGGCTTTGTGTGGCTGTCACATAATGGGGTTTCCTGTCACAAGGCTGTCTGATGCCATTAATTTGCTTCTCCCACAACGTTCTCCGGGGCTACCACATGTACACCAAATGCTGCGCTTTTCAATGCTGCCATGTCTCTCTCTCTCTCTCTCTTGCTCTCTGAAGCATCATCTTTTCAAAGAGCTGTGGCACTGCTGGAGAGCCTTTTAAGAAACCACCGCAATGTGGGGGGTGGACAGAGAGTTTCAACCTGCACAGTCTTTCTAAACATACAAGAGGGACAAGGCCGGAGCGTGAATAAATACAGCCAAGCCCGGGTTGCTTTCTGAAGAAACTTACCCCTTAGACCTGTCTCAGGGGGAAAAAAGGAAAAAAATAGGACTTGGAAAAGGAAGGCAATAGAAAGAGAAAGGGTGAGGAGGTATTAGGAGCGCCCCCCGTCAGCCACCTGGAGTTCCTGCAGCCTCTGAGTGCATTCCAAGGATCATGAAAACCAGTGAGAGGGGGTGGAAGAAAGAGAAGGATTTTTATAAAAGAGGAGGCCCAGGAGATACAGTCAAACCCCCGCTGGCCCTGCTCTTTTCACTGAATACACAAGACGACAGGGACGGCCTCTCCATCTGAAACAACCCCTGGAGGGCCAAAAAAAGGAGCACTCCTCTCTTCTTCACAGGTTCTATTGGATACGCAGGCCCGGAGGAGATTGGGAGGGCAGCTTACACAGACAGAGAGAGACAAAACAGAGCTATGACTGAAACAAGATAGAGAGAAAGAAACAGAGGGGCCATGGAGGAGAGGAGAGACGGTCAAAGGGCTGAAAGCTCGCATATAAACATGATATAGGAGGAAGAGATGAGGGTGGGGGGGGGGGGATGTCACTCATCTTACTGGCTCAACCTTTGTGTGCGCCGCCACATCTCACAAACACAATGCAGTATATACATACAAAAGAGGCCTTCACTGCCACACTATGTGGTGCTCACTGCTGTTTCAAATAAGCAGCCCACACCATTCCACCAAACTACAATCTGTCTCTGGTGCTTGGCATTATGGAGTAATTCATGTTGCTGTACACTAAATTGCATCTTAGACATTTTTTTTGCCTCCTTTTATTACTCATGAGCCATTTCCACCAGTGTCCAGGTCAAGATGTTTAAATGGACAATATTTATTTTCCAAGGATGTTCTTACTACTGCAGGATCTGGATTTATTTGTAATCATCTGCAGAGATCGATTTCAAAATAAGATAACTTTGATTCAGCCGGTCGAGTTTATGAGATGTAGTTTCAAAGTTTCAAAGAGACAGAAAGAAAAATAAATCCCACTCCCACTTTCTCCCAAAATATACATTCATCCCAAAACACATCTGTACATCTAGTATATATCTACTATTGAGACATATCTGTTAACAGTTACACAAACTCTGACTGTCTTCCCTCAAGAGCCCCAGATGAATATTTATATCAGACAGGAGGGAAACCTTTCTTCAGTCCCCTCATCCATCCATTCTCCTCTTCTTTCACTGAATAAGACACACGTGTGTGTCATCTGCATGCCATTTCAACAAATGTAGAAAACCTTTTGTGGTCTTGGTCCACAATGTGTTTTTGTGTGTGTTTGCATGTGCTCATACATACTTCATTTCAAGTACACTCACACAGAACTGGAGGAGCCTCTTTCTCTCTCTGTCTGTCTGTCTGTCTGTCTGTCTCTCTCTCTCTCACACACACACACACACACACACGCACACACACACACACACACACACACACTCCACCAGCCTATACAAGAAACCCTTTTTTGTCTGAATGGTCTTAGTCCCTTTGCAGAGCTATACAATCCTCTCCATATGTTTGCATCCTCCAACTGCACACACACACACACACACACACACACACACACACACAATCCCCCATTACGTCACGGTGGAGGTATTCCAGTTGGACCTATGGGGATTAAGAAGTGGAGAGAGCTGAAACTTCTCCAGTAAAACCTCTGCACATCCCAGATCCAGCGTCTTTCACTCCCCCCTTCTCATCCCTGCACCTGCTTCTAGTTATTACCACCCCATTCCAGCCCCACCCCCTCCTCCTTTTGCCAATGCAGGGCCTGAGCTTTTCAAACTTCCAGAACCTATTCAGTAGGTACAGCAGTGAGAAGGGGGGGGGGGGGGGGGGGGGGGAAATCCAGCTTTCTATTTCTGCTAATATGCAAGACTACAAGCCGTCTCACTCATGCCATTGTGTTCTTTTATGTTTTGACTCAGTCAGGGTTTGTATGTTTGTGTGTGAAGCAGAGGCTTTGCTCACTGGTTTACCTCATCACAAGCCTTTGCTTCACTGAGCCCACCTAGAGGAGCAGAGACCTACAGTAAGCTACTCACAATAAAAACAAGACAACAAAAAAACAATGAAGTGTTTGGTTTACAGATTATTCCTGTATATTGGTCCTTTTTTCTATCTTTGGCCATCACCAATCAATTGACCATATCAGTAACTCAGGCAGAGCACCAAAGACATTTCTTGCCTCATTCATACTTCACTATCAGGTAAATGGACTGTACTTACATAGCACTTTTCTAGTCTTTTTGACCACTCCAAGTGTTTTTACACTACATGTTACAATCAGTCATTCACACACATTCATACACTGATGACAGGAGCTACCACACAGGGTGTTAACCTGCTCATCAGGAGGAAACTAACCATTCATACACATTCATACACTGTTGTTGCAGCCATCAGAAACAATTTGGGGACACATCGACATGTGGACTGGAGGACCTGGGAATGGAATTGCTGATGCTTCAATTGGTGGATGACCGCTCTACTTCCTGAGCCTCAGCCACAGTCCTTGTTTGTCTAGACTACCATCTGATTAGTAACACCACACTAACACTACTCTGTGTATACACTCATCCCAGTCCCAGTCTCCTCTGTATGCGCATAACTTCATAAGGTTTACTTGATTTAACTGAGACTTTTCCAACATTTTGGTTATAGCCTCTAATAACAGGAAAACTACAGCAAGAGAGAGATCAAATCTAACCAGAAAGACATTTCTGTAACCTATGAATCTGTTTCCGTCCAACTTTTATTATGTGCATGTTCACTTTGTGTATAAATGAAATTGGTGGAAATAAAATAAATAAAATAATTCGTGAAAAACACATTTTTACACTTGGCTGAGGTGAAGTTGGTGTATCTATAAAGTGCAGTGCAAACACCACCATGTATCAAACAAGAATAAATTAAATAAGTTTTCCATTATTTGAGGTTTGACTGAACACTCTTTTACTGTAATACAACTAATTTTCACTTAATTGAAGCTGATGGAAACACATTAATTCACTTTTCTTATGCTGATTTTCTGGAAAATTCATGTCAAATTTGCATTACATTTGGATGGAAAATTAGTTTGGAAGTTGGATGGATAATTGCAACGAATATTTTGGACAGTTCTTTTACGTATCAAATACTCAACAATAGTCACCAAACAATGGTTGTCTCCATCAATGTGAAAACAAACTCTGGACATTCATCTGCTGCCCGTCTTTTAACCAACACTAACAGACGTGTGCACATCACTCCTGTTCTTAACTCCCTCCATTGGCTTCCTGTCCTTTATAGAATTGATTTTAAACTTTTAATGTTTGTTTTTAAAGCTCTTAACGGCCTCGCCCCACCGTATTTATCTGAGCTTTTAACTGTTCGCAATCCTGGTAGAGCTCTGAGGTCAACAAACCAACTCTTGCTGGAACTGCCCGGGTCAAAGTACAAGCATTGGGATGACCGAGCCTTTTCTGTCGCTGCCCCCAGGCTCTGGAATAAGCTCCCCGCTGAGATGCGTACTGTTTCTGACCTGGGCCTCTTCAAGTCCAGGCTAAAAACCTACTTTTTTAGGATGGCTTTTAACACCCAGTAGTATGACACTTTTTTATTTTATTTTATTTTATTTTATCTTATTCGTTTTTGTTGTATTTTATTGCTTTCACTGTTATTTTATTGTTTTTAATTGTTTTTACTTATTTCTCTTTTTATTTATTACCTGCTGTAAAGCACTTTGGTACACCGAAAGGACTGTTGTAAAGGGCTGTATAAATAAAGTACATTACATTACATTACATCATTCTGAACTAGAGGCCTATTTCATGGTGGAGGGCAACTATAGGCAGTGATGAACTTGTACATGATGGACTTCATCAGGTGTTCCATCTCATGTTCATGTGTCTGCTGGATGTGGAATCTGGACATGGAAAGGATATGGAACTTGGTACTGATTGATTAGGGGGAAAAAACAGGACATACTCAGATGGAGTGCAGGTGGAATCAATTATGATGAATATGACCATGCATAATACAAAATGTTGCATAATTTCTATTAAATGTTTCCAAAAAGCATGTTTAAACCGGATGGCTTTGCATCAGGCCACTGGTGGGCAATGGATTTGTCTCATGATAGTCAATAATTGCATGCCTTTGTGTACTGTGAACTTCTATCTTAACTATTTTCTAAGTCATTAGATCTTTAGTCATTAGATTTAGATAAAGAGTAGGCCAACTTAGAACTTTTGTCCTGGAGAACTCACGAGCATGAACAGGGGAACGCAGTATACAGCCAATACAACAAACTTCTCAAGGCAAAATTCTGTGACACAATAAAGGTTGTAAAACAAAAATTATAGGAGACAGGCTCATATTCTCCAACATTGACATGGCTTATTGTGAAATGCGTACTGGGATACAAGCCTGTTTTCATTCCCTGGGTGTCGAATACCAACACTATGTAAACCATCTAACATCTGATACTGATACAAAAGGTAGACTTTGGCATCTGTATATGGCATAACCCCAATTTAAACCCAACTGCATAATTATTAGACACTAGGAGATCAATGACATTTATCTGAGGTGACATTTTTCATTTTTGACATTATGAGGATGACTAGATAGATGGCTAAAAGTGGACTTTGCTGCAGGAGACCAACAAACCATGGTTCAATCATGACTCTCGACAGTTTTGTTGTTGTGTTTACTGCTGCCATGACGATGTTGCAAGTGATCATTTTAACCCGAACCACAAAATTCTGCTAACTTTAACCAGGTGTTTTTTGTGTCTAAACCCAACCAGACCACACCAGCTGTGAGTGTGTAATATTGCAGTTGTGTCAGTATTCTGCAACCTGGGATGACAATGTGTAGAAGGATACCTGTCCAGCCAAGGTCGACAGAAATCAGCTCTCAAAGCATCCTGGTTAAAATGGGTTGAACAAGAACAATTTTGACTAATTGGCTTAATGTAGACCTTTAACTAGGACATTATCAATCTGTGGCTGATGAAAACGTCTATGAAAATATAATCAGTACACTCAGAAATGCTGATTAAGATAGTCCTTCTGCTTATGTAATCCAGTCTGTCTTTTTAATGCAACTGTTACATTTTCTATGTCCTTGCATGTCAGTCTTTTAGAGACATCCTCATATATACCACCAAAGGTTTCTACAATGTTCTTGTTACTAGTGCTGTACAAGCTGGGTCTTGGTGTATCCTTGAATCACATAAGTAAAAATGATTTTTACTGCCTTAAACAAAATAATACCAAGCAAAGAATGCCACAGTTCAGCTTCTTTTGGTAAATCAATATTGCCAAGCAACACAAGTCAATCAAAACTGCCTCTCTTTCCACATCGGGTGAGTTAAAGTTTGGACCTCCTTGAAGACCTCACACCGATAGGCCTCTCTCCCTTTCTTCTGCCCTCTATTCTTCATTATCTAATTCAAGTGTCAATTTTCAGCCGGCGCCTGCGTTGACCCATTCTTCTGCCATTGTCTCTGCTCGGTGGGGCGGGAAGCCTCCCACTTAATCGTTGATCCAATTAATTTGGGGAACCTTTCTCTGCTTCTTTACAAGAATGAAGGCCACTGAATAAAAATGTGCAACAAAAGAAGTAAGTTAACACAGAGCAGTGTCATTGATTGACACCGGTGCCAAAACGCCTGTGTGTTGCCTTTATGCCAGATCGAGTTATGGAAACTTTACAGAGAAAGGTGGTCTTGATGAAAGAGATGAACATGTCTAATTAACTTATGTCAAATAAAAGTTTCCAGCTCGACACAAGTGACTCAACCACCCCACAGCTTTTTATGGTTTTGCCTCCTGGTAGGGCTTTTTAAATGGCAGGAGCTTATTAAACTGATGTCATTTTATCTTTTTTTCTTCTGCAGCACACACCTGGCATCTCTTTGCACCATTCTCTATTTGGTGAAACATTGGGCTGCACTACAGTAGGTTTAAAACTGCCACACACTGTTGGGGGAGGTAACAAACTGTGTAAGAAAAGATTTCCAGCACTTGTCAGAATGTAACTATGCACTACTTTGTTAAACTTAGGTTGACTTAACCTTTTTGCCTAATTGGTCATATTCCCAATGGTTCATAAAATCCGTGCAGTGTGAGTGGTTGTTGTGAAAAGACTAAATCCATAATAATTAGGATAAGCCCATAATTAGCTGCCTGTAAAGTTACACAGCTGTATACACAGAAAAGTGAAGTGGTAGAATCACAGACAGAGCGTTCTCTCTGTAATTCCTGGCTTCATTATTTGATGGAGCTGGCTAATTGGGCGATGGGGTTCAATTCCTCACAGGGGCAGAAATACATATGAGCAGACTAGACTGAATCAATGGCGGGCCACATCTTCCAGTTCTTCTAAAGGATTAACAAATGATGCGTGTTTTAATAAATCATGCATCTGGACATGAATAAATCATTGGGCGCTCAGCCTCTGGGGAAATGCCTTCACATCAGTCAAAGAGGAATCAGGACTGAGATGACATGGCTCTCACATGGATGCAGGTGGATCTGATAAGAAGTAAGAAGTGCATACATGATGAAGAGATGGTGAATGTGACTGGTTGTGTGAATGTGGATGAAGGAAAATCAGATTTGATGTTATTTCTCTCTACTTTTATTGACACAATTTCACAATCAGGACTTCCAGTCTGACTTTTGCCATAATCAAAACATTCTGGTATGTTCCTGAGTATCTGCTGTCTGATCATATACTCTTGTGCATGAAACAATATTGTAGGGATGGACAGTATGTTGATGTTATGGTAGCTTTTGTAGGTGCTGTATGGAGTATTTTATATCAATAAATCATTGCTGCATTCCTTCTAAGGGACTGCTACAATTACCGTAAACAATGGAATCCATGGCCAAGAGGATTGGCGAGCTCTGCTGTTCACTGCTTTCATTTTACACATTTACAAAGTGTGGCAATCACAATATGGGTTTTGTATTTATTTATTCTCTAATCTGTAAATTTCAGTCATTTTTCAATTAAATAAAACACTGGATTTAAAGAGCTATGAGAGAAAGGGTTGAAACGGACAAATCTCCAGTTGAAGGAGGAGGATAAAATGATTTTTACCACTTGTACAGGCTATGCCTAAAGTCAAACACTGGGTTAGGGTTCATGTTATGACAAAACATCAACACCAGTTTATGACAGAAACACTGTAGTGTAATAATGTAGTGAAAAGCACAGGTCAGTTATATCATATACCAAAATGTATCATTCCATGAACATAGCCTTATATTAATATGTGTGCATTTATTTGAGTTTATATGTGTTGTTGTTGTATGTTTGTAAGTACATATAGTGTGTGTAAGTGTGTAAAGCGAGTGTGAGTAAAAATTGTAATTGTAATTTTATGTGTCCAGTTTGAGTCCAAGTCTGCTTAAATTTACAGGTGTATTTGGTCTATTTAGATGGAACACCATCCTGTCTGACATTTTGACAAGTAAGTCAGCTGGCCTCCCCGCCTACACAGAGAGAACACATGAATTGAGTTGTGAGTTGCCAGGTTGTAGTGACAGGTGGGTTTTTAACTTTAACTTGTTGATTAACCAGAAATTTACAGAGAAACATGCAAAAAATACATATATTTCAATATGAATGACATAATTAACAGAGGCAGTCTAATGTTAGTATAATCTGTGAATTTATAAATGTATAAATTCTACAGTATATTTACACAGAATACCACCATCACTGGGAAAATGGATTGTGTCTATCAGCTGGTTTTCACCAAATGAGCAGGGGGGAGTTCATATTCTTCAGAGAGTCCTCCAGGGCAAACGTTCAAGTTGGTTTGCTGTTTTGTGACCCTTCGTTAATGTTTTATTCTCAAAGTTAATATTTTGGCATGTTTCTTACTGGTTGCACATTGCAAAGTGTAATGTCTATCTGGATAAGCGCCTGTGACTGTAAGTATTTTAGCGTGATTACTGCAGCAGTGAAATCCAGAGGAAACCGGACACAGGATTTATTTAATAATGAGTGCAGCTTCTCTCCCCTCTCCTGGCCATGTGTTCCTGTGGCTTCCCTATAAGTGGCTGCAGGTGAATGTGCACAATTACTCCTGTCTTTGTCATTTTAGGGTGAGTGGGCGGATAAACAAGCGGCGTACAGCGCAACTAATTGTTCCATTACACGAAATTGAAAGTGCAGGAGGGGCAATCAAGCAGCTTTGTTGCAAATAACATGCCACAGAAATGTCTCTGTTCTGCCTGATGATGTTTTGAGTTTTGATGACTGAAAGCCTGCCACCCTGCCGATGGTCCACCTGCACTCTTCTGGAGGAATAGATGGATGAAGCTTTTGCACACACACACACACACACACACACATATATATATATATATAATTTCATTTGGGTAGTCTGCGTCTATTTTACAAATAAATCCAACTTAGTCTGGTTCTTTTTGGGTGAGCTGGCTTCACTGAGCCTAACATTGACCCTTCTGGGTAATCAGTACCATGAGGCTGGCTGTTAACTAGCTCAGTCAACTCTGGCTTGTCCTATACAGTAGGGATGGGCGTATCGATCCTGTGGTATCGATATAACGATACTCACACGCTACTCATTTGGCATAGATTTCCTTAAACAAGTATCGATATTTACTAACAAATAAGAATTGGGGGGGGCATGCATCACTTTCAACTGTTTTAGATAGCTTACTTCAATTACTATGTGTCGAGACACCCCCGTACCTGGCAGCATATTGCGCTGGCCCCAGTGGCCCGTGTCACGTGACAAGGAAATTTGAGACATGAGCCACTCACGAATGCAGGGAAGCGACAGAGACAGAGAAGCGTGAGGTATGGCAGAGAGAAAGCGCAGCGTGGTGTGGTGTTATTTTTCACCAATTGATAAAACTACAGCAAGGTGCCAGGTGTGTGACAAAAAAGTTGCACACAGCAGCAACACAACCAATCTCACTAAACACCTGAAGACCACACATCCCGAGAGCCACAGTGAGCTTGAGAAAAAACAAGCTGCTGAAAGACAAGTTCAGTCTCCTGCACCACCCACTGTCCACCAAAAGACCTTGCTGGAGAGTTTTCAAAAAGGCCAAGTGTATCCAGGTCCAGACAGCACTGTTACCTTTGCCAGTGTAGTGATAAAGACAACGCTTGTGTTGTGTCTGTTCCTGAATCTTTATGATCACGATCTAATTTTAACACAACATAGTTCAGGTGAAGAAGATATTTATATCCAGTATAGTCGAGTTGTTGATGACTTAAAACAGACATTGGTTTTAGTAATGTTTACTGATATTTTGCTAGGAGTTTTTCGAGGAGTTATCTCTGATCAGGATTTGTCCTTTAACTCCCACATAAAACAAATTTCAAGGACTGCCTTCTTTCATCTGCGTAATATTGCAAAAATTAGACATATCCTGTCTCAAAATGATGCTGAAAAACTAGTCCATGCATTTGTTACTTCTAGGCTGGACTACTGTAATTCATTATTATCAGGCTGTCCCAACAAGTCCCTAAAGACTCTCCAGCTGGTCCAGAATGCAGCTGCTCGTGTTCTGACAAAACCTAGAAAGAGAGATCATATTACTCCCATCTTGGCTTCACTGCATTGGCTTCCCGTAAAATTCAGAATAGAATTCAAAATCCTTCTCCTCACCTTCAAAGCTCTCAATGGTCAGGCTCCATCATATCTTAAAGAACTGATAGTACCTTATGTACCTACTAGAAGACTGCGCTCCCAGCATGCAGGTCTACTTGTGGTTCCTAGTATCTCTAAAAGTAGATTATATTATTAGTAGCTATCAGGCTCCTCTCCTGTGGAACCATCTTCCAGATTTGGTCCGGGGGGCAGACACCCTCCCTACATTTAAGAATAGGCTTAAAACTTTCCTTTTTGATAAAGCTTATAGTTAGGGCTCTTTGAGCTCTTAACTTATGCTGCCATAGGCTTAGACTGCCGGGGGACCCCCATGATGCACTGGGCCTCTCTCTCCTTCTCCCTCTATCTCTCTCTATCCATCCATCTATATCCATTAACACTCATGTTCTATTAATGCATTCAATAAGCTAAACTTCTTCCCCGGAGTTGTCTTTCTGGTTTCTGGTTTCTGGTTCTGCTTTCTGGTCTTACAGGTAATCTGGGCCCGTAGACGTCCGGATGACGGATTCCAGTCCCGGACCATCTAGCTTCATTGTTGATTTTCATTGTGCTTCTCTCTTCTATCCTTCCTTTCTCTCCTCTCAACCCCAACCGGTCGAGGCAGATGTTCTCCCACTCTGAGTCTGGTTCTGAGGTTTCTTCCTGTTAAAAGGGAGTTTTTTCTCGCCACTGTTGCTCATGTGGGAATGTTGGGTCTCTTTAAAGTTAAAACCTGAAGAGTTCGGTTTAGAACCTGATCTATGTGGAAAGTGCCTTGAGATGACTTTGTTGTGATTTGGTGCTATACAAATAAAGATTGATTGATTGATTGATTGATTGCTTAAGTAATTATGCAAAACGCATATGTGTTAATATACATTTATTTTCAGAAGTCTGAACACTTGATTAAGCCAGGTATGAAATCCTTATTTTATTATGTGAATAAGTAAGAGGCAAAAGCTTCTACAAAGAGGAATTAAGTCATCTTGATTTCCACACCATAAAAATACATTTACTGAAGTTGAACATTTCTGGCTCAGAGAAAATATGAGAAATACAATTTTTGGGGATTTTTCATCTTTGCATGACAGTTTTATTTTTCCATTGGAAAAAAACATTAAAATTGTGATATTGGTTTTAATCTGTAACATGATTTTCATATTTGATTCATTATAATACTGTTTATCACAAACTTAAAAAAAAAAATAACCTGCAGCTTCTTGTGATTCAGATTCAGCCATATTGCGATTTGTCTGGTTTTAACAACTGATATGTGGACTGCAAGAACCACTGAAGCTTATTTGACCCTGTCAGGACATTTTATTGACAAGGACTGGCAGATGCAGTCTTCAGGGTTTCCCACAGCACTTTACAGCTAAGGCGGCCGCCTAAGCAACACACGCCTGCCGCCTTAACTAACGTCTTCAAAAAAATATATATAAATAAATAAATAAAATAAAATAAATAAATCCAACCAACAGCCGGAACCGCTGTGTCCGACTGTCTGACTGCGACCCTGAACACACCTGTAGCTCTCTGTACCTCCCGCTAGCATAACACAGACACGCTAACGGCTAACAGTGATATTAAGTTTAAGGAAACAAACACAGACAAGCTAACAGTGATATTAAGTTTAAGGAAACAAACACAGACAAGCTAACAGTGATATTAAGTTTAAGGAAACAAACACAGACCGCTGGTTAAAACATAAATCTACATCATCTGAGGCAGAACCTGCTCAGAAAAAACCAGCGGAGCCTGAAAAGACTAATGCAAACAGCGCCATGTGATGTCAACATTAACAACGTTAATCCTCAGACAGGTAACTGTGACGTTACTATAGCAACAAGCTTCAGGCTAACTGTAACGTTACTATAGCAACAAGTTTCAGGCTAACCGGCTCAGAGTAAATGAACGGCTCCAACTAGACAGCTGATATTAGCGGTGAAATGTGTAAAATGCTGCGGGTTTTATCAGCTGATGTTACAAAACGTCAATTTTAAGTCACTCAGATGTTTCTCATTCAGCAGAAATGAAGAGAGAAAGAGAGGCAGATTCAACAAAAACGTGAAGCTACTGAAGCTGAATATAACTACTTAACCTGTGCAATCTAATTTAATCCAATACAGCAGCTCTGCTAAAAATTCTACATTTATGAAGCTTAAATACATTTTTTGACAAGAAGGTGACAATTCTGCTTTATGTTCATTATTGAGTGATTGTGGTGTATTAGGGTGAATTATATTGAATGGTGTTCCTAATATTTTGTCCACTCCATTAAGGCTAGTTGCATTTACCATTTACACGTGGCTGTCTTATAGCCTACTTTTGACAAGACACCACTCACCACCACCTTATCTAACACATTTTCTGCGGGAAACCCTGGTCTTGCAATCTTGCAACAATCCATGTAGCTGTGCAGCACACAGCAGACAATATATCTGAACTCCTCACAAAAATAACTGATGAGTGGGGCATCACCAGTAAAGTTCATGCAGTTATTACTGACAATGGAGCCAATATGGTCTCTGCTGTGCGTAAAACTTGCTGGAAACATATTCCTTTTTTTTCTCACACACTCAACCTCATTGTGAAGTACTCCATTAAGGCAGACACAAGTCTTGAGTCCATCTTGGAGAAATGCAGTGCTATTGTTCGGTTCTTCCACCACAGTACCAGAGCAACCGACAAACTAAAAGAAGTACAAAGTCAGTTGCACTTGCCACAGCACAGACTAATCCAAGCAGTGGAGACTCGATGGAACTCAGTGTTGTACATGCTTGACAGACTGTAAGAGCAACAACACGCTGTCACAACAGCACTTTGTCTTCTTGGGAGAAACAACATGTGCCTAAATGATGGAGAATGGTCCCACATTAGCCAGGCCATTGAAGTCCTCAGGCCTTTTGAAGAGGCCACTAAGGAGGTTTCAGCAGAGCAGTACGTAACTATTTCCAAAGTCATACCTCTGGTCTCTCTTCTTCAACAAGCAACATCATCTGCTGGGCAGAGGGGTAACACTCTGGCTTCACAATGCAAGCGACGCTTTCAAAACATTGAGCACAACCACACTCTTGCAGCCAGCACCTTTTTGGACATTAGGTTCAAAAACATTGTTTTCTGTGATCCTGGAAATGTGGAAACAATAAAATCATGGATCATCAATGAGATGCAAGCATTGGCCTGCTCTGAAAGACAGGCAACCAGCTGTGAAGCCTCTGCTACTGCATCAACTGACTCTATGAGTACAGCCTTGTCAGCGACACAAGGGTCACCTGCTGCAAACACTGAGAGGAGTGATATAGAGTGTTCAACGTCCAAGGGATTATGGCAGGAGTTTGACAATCGGGTTGTGGCTTTTCAGAGCAATCGCACAACAAACACAGACGCATTTATTGAAATGCGAAGATACATGGAAGAAAAAGTGATCCCAAGGAGTGAGGACCCTTTGATTTGGTGGGAAAAAAATGAAAGCACATTTCCACTAGGGATGTCCCGATCCGATATTGATATCGGAAATCAGTCCGATATCAGCCAAAAAAGTGAATATCGGATTTTATCGGACTGAATCTAAAAACTCCGATATAAACGCTCCGATATAAGCTGTCCATTTACCGCTCCAGCACTTCTATAATAATAGGTGACTCTGGTTTGATCACACTCCAACACAGTAGGTGGTGGTAATGCCCCTTAATTAACGTTGGTGCCGGCCGCGGAAGAAGAGCGTCTCTGATCCAGCATGCACAGCCCACGTGATCACAACAACGACAACGTGTGTGCCTGCAGCAAGGTGTAGTGATGTCGGCTGTGTGGAAGTATTTTACTGTAAACTCGGACAAAGACGTTGCAGCTAAATGCAACATTTGTCAGGCGCAAGTGTCCCGTGGAGGGACAGAACCGGGAAGGTTCAATACAACCAACCTCATCGCACATTTGAAAAAACACCACAAAAAAGAACATGAGGATTTTCGCGTGAGCAGCAAGGCGAAGCAACAAGCCTCTGGCTTTGTTTTTATTGGATTTGTTGAGGTAATTCTCTTATGTTGAAGGTTAAAATTTATGTAACCAATTGGTTAATAATAAATGGGTCAGTTTTTCCTATACCTACTGTTGCTGACTATTGTTTTCTGTTATATCACTACAACATCAGTAACAGTAACAGTAACATCACTTTATCAAGCCTTTTCTAACATTCCACACAACAAAATAAGGAATAAATATATGTATGATTCGTGCCTATATCGTATCGTATTGATATCGGTATCGGCCAATACTCAAGGCTACAATATCGGTATCGTATCAGAAGTGAAAAAGTCATATCGGGACATCCCTAATTTCCACTGCTGAGCAAAGTGGCAAAAAGACACCTTGGAACTGTTGCAACCTTTGTTCCAGCAGAGAGACTGTTTTCCAAGGCAGGAGAAACAATCATCCAGAGGCGTAATCGGCTAAAAGCTGAAAATGTTAATATGATACTTTTCCTGAACACAAACCTAAATCTTGAGTAAAGTGTCAAGACATACTTCCTGAGTGCACTAAAGTCAAGACAGTGTAGGAAAATGTAATATTTTTCTGCTAACTCTGTTATTATTCTGTTTTGTGCAGGCTTATTAGGATAAGGAAATCTTTATTAAACATATCTCTTGTTTCTGCTCTTTGTTACTTCAGTGAAAGGGACAGTGTTACATACATGTTTACGTCAACATAGCATGTTATGTTTTCAAACCATAACATTGTTATGATGTTGTTATGATGTTTTTTTTAGTTAGCAACCACATTACATCTGACTAATTGTTACAGACCAGGGATTTTAATTTTTTGGTCAAAATGCCAATTTCGGAAGAATTGTTGTATTAATAGTCAGAGGGAGTAAATAATATACCAAGATCACTCTTTTTTCTTTCTTTTTTTTGAGAAATAAGAAAAGAGGAAAGTACAAATTTGCATTTTTTTGCTCATATTTAATTTATTTAATTCATATTTATTATTTGTCATTTATTTGACTTTTTGTTTTATTATGTATTTCACATAATAAATTTGGTATAAATGGGCAGTATTTGTCATGTGATTTGCCTTAAGTGTAATACTATTTTGACTGGAAAAAATTGCCAAAAAGAAATTATCAGTATCGGTATCGATATCGATGAAATTGCAAGAAAAAGTATCAGTATCGTATCGAATCCTAAAAGTGTGGTATCGCCCATCCCTACTATACAATAATAAGCATATTCATGTGAAAGAAGTGTTATTGTTCATTTCAACTGTGATACTACTTATCTGCAGGAATGTTCTGTTTTGGTGACAACAAAAAGTCATATACAGCAAGGTGAAATGTGAACAACAGAGTCATACAACAGAATAAGACGGTGAAAACCAAACACCCCCCCCCTGTCTAAGAGCAGATAGACAAGAGGAGTAACTTTACACTGTGGAGAGTTATTTAGAGGGAAATAACATGATATATGTCTCCTGTAGTAAATAACGTATTTATACCAAGTTTTCAAGTATATCTGATGTTAGTTATATGCAGGGGTTAATTTGAGCCGGATACTGCCGGAACAAGATCCGGCCCCCTCTTAATTTTGGCCTCCCTGTGTTCCGGTACTTATTTGGGCAGATCCGGTACCACTCATAAAAAAATAAAACAAAAAAAAACATATAAAAATGTTTAAAATAAAATAATAATATGCATATATTAATTTACAGAACAAATCCCAAGAATTTCATGTTGTTTATTAAGATTTAACGTCATTTGAAAGAGTCGGAGATCTGTTGACGAAGCTGGGCCAACAAACCACGCCCCTGACACAGAAAAAAAAAGTTTGAAATTCGCCGCACCTGAGCTAAGGAGCAAGCAGAGAGCCATCTCAACGCAAACATGTCAAAAAGATAAGTTAAATTTACTATCTTTTTTCAAAAAGAAGGAAGAGTTGCATGACACTTCAAAACGAGTCAGAAAAGCTTCCACAAGCGGCTGCAGCGGTCATGTTGATGGTCAAAACCGGCTGCAGCAGGAGGCTAGCACTGCAACAGCTAGCCGGGTTCACCGACAGCTAGCCAAGCCGGGGCAGGAGGCTAGCACCGTGGCAGCAGCTCGTCAGGTTCACCGCCGGAGCAGGAGCCAGCTGCAGCGCTAGCAGTCAGCCAGGTGGACCACCAACAGCCGGAGCAACAGGCGGTACCCTGGCATCAGCTAGCCCGGAGCAAGAGGCTGGAACCGTGACATCAGCTGTCTTACAGCAGGAAGATTCAGAAGGAGAGGAGAGCGCATTGAGCGGAGAGGAGTGTGGGACGTCCAGCGACAGGTCAGGGATGGGATGCACAACTGTTTGGCAGTAAAACCCGAAAAAAGAGGAGGAGGAGAATCCGGACATGCTCGTGATGTGGGGTGTTTTGGGCAACTAAATATAGTGAGTATACTGTGAGTATACTATTAATAGGCCGCTGTGCCAATCTTTGAATAATAATAATGGAAGATATGTGTGATTTATTAAAGCTCTTTTTTTTTTTTTTTTACACGTTAGACCTGTTGAGATATTAATTGCTGACTGTATACTGTAAGTCCCACCTGTGGTGATGTGGTGTGATTTGCCTGTGCTGTGCGGAGTATAGCCTAAAATAATTGTAAATTATTGTCATAACATTTATACCATGGATAGGCTATTATTTGAAATTGAGGCTTGTAAGTCCCACAGCGTGGCAAGTGGGCATTTACATGTTGTTTTCAGCACGTTTTCTGTATACGTTCCAGGACCTGTGCCCGTCTCGTCATCCCTGAGCTGTCATATGTACTTTGCGTCCGGCACCTTATGATTTACAAATTAAGCACTGATTATATGTCATTACTATCATGGTGTAGCTCTGTTCCTGGCGGGGGAGGAAGAGGTCAGAGTTCAACCAGTTCAGCCACTCCAAATAATCTTATTGTGATAGCAAACCTGTGTTTATATGTCTTCATGACTGTAAACACTTTGAAAGCAGTGAACAAACACCAGATACACAGCGAGCAACTACACAGCAGCTACATTGTAGGTTACGTTAGCTTCGCAGCTAACGTTAGCTGTGAAGCTAACATGCAGAGCGTCAAACAGCTGTAGTAACAACTCTGCTACTTTACAGCTAACATCACAACAACAACATATCCTGACTAACTAGACAGTGAGCTGAATGTCAGCAGGTAACGTTACAGTTCATGTGAATCAGAGCTGATGTCTTACTCACCTGTCCGGCAGATCAGCGTCCACCTTCACTCTCCTCTCCTCCGCCGGGTCTCCGTCGGTCCCTCCGCCGTTAGAAAACCATACTGATGTGTCTGCGGGTCTTTGTCTGGTCAAAGTCCTTCTTTTATATTAAATGTTCTTCTAACTTTCTCCTCTCAATATGATCCTTGGTCACCTCTCCTTCTTCACTATTTTTGTACCAGACGTTTCTCGCTCTGACTGTACACTAACCCCTCTGTCTGACCCATAGACTGTATAAAAGACTGTGAACGTGCATGAACGCTCCCTGTCTCTGATTGGCTGGAGCATTGTTGTGTTGGCTTGGTCCGAGCCACATATTTATCAGCTGAATCTCAGAGCCAGGCTGTGTATTGAGACCGGACCTTTTTTTCAGCACGCATTTAGAAGGTACAGCTAGTGGATAGTGAGGAGAGATTCAGGGATTTTGACAAAAAATATATTGGATTATTATCTCTTCTCGCTTTGTGTGTGACAAAAAATCACATACAGCAGCAAGTACACCATCGCCTCCATGTCCTCCATGTGTTTGTGTCGTGTATAAAACAAAGTCACAGCAGTTTAATGCAGCCGTGCTATGACGACCCCGCCC